>NW_015378414.1:0-34433 GCF_001204775.2 Aspergillus nomiae NRRL 13137
TTAATAAATATACTATTATATATAATCGCTATTGAATGGGGGCTGCCAGTGATACAGATAGCACACAATATTTACCCAATTACATTAATAAGGGGATCTGAGCATGCCGAGATAATCCCCAAAGAATCCATGATTTATATGTATCTGTCTTAAGTGCACATGGCTATTAGATACCAGTATTTGGATATCTAGTAGTTCTTGATCTACTCAAGATGGCTAATTAACTAGATCCCAGCCAGTGCGCTGGGCATATCGCTTATGACACATGTCGATGATTAAGCACACCCTTATCACAATCCATATATAGTAGTTCGGGACCTTACACCTAGTTGATGAGCTACCTGCCCTGTATAGCAGATCCTCTTACAATATCAAAAGTTATGGACTGTATTTGATATTAAACATCCCTTACCTCAACAACTCAAACCCCAATTCTCAAAATGCCAACGTGGTATCTCAATACCAGCCCAATAGTATCATATTAATATGTAGATACTGCAACCGACTGAATCATACTCAACTCAATGGCATCCCGTCTGTCAGTCTACTACAAGCTCTTCAAGCGACAGTTCTGAGCTCATCGGCCTAATGGGTACAGCCGAGCAATAATAGATACTAGGAGTGGAGTGTATGTAGGGTGTGTTGAGTTGATGGGGTGACTGTTGTAGTTAGTGACTTGATAATATCAAGCTTAATGAGATAACTAATAGGTGAATATGTCTTGACAAAGACTGCTAAATGACAGTACAGAGTACTGTTAGAGATAGGGAGACTAATGCTCTGCAAGGCAGTATACATACATGTCCACAGTAGTAGGGCTCACACTAGATCAAACTACAGCACTTGTCACCCAGATCAGGTGAAATATGCAACTGAGCCAGTTCTATTTATTTGCATTCACATAACGAAATCAATTCATAGTCTTTTTGAATTACCGACACCGCCTACCTTGAAACATGAACGACCCTCGTTGTCGTTGATCAGAGACATAAGTTGGAATATTCCCCCTCCTCCTTCCGTCTTCGATCGAGAGGCAGCGACAGTTTTGATTCTAGAGGACTCTGCACTTCCACTGCGAGCAACGGAAGATCTAGACGCTCTCAAGAACCTGCTCCTTGAACTCCCTCTCAACCTTGTGACCCTTGTCGTCGGTGGTGGATTCGCCATGTAGGTTCAACAAAGCGCCCAGGTCGAACTTAGGGGCCTTGAGAAGCTTAACCTTGCGGATGTGGACCTAGGAACATCTTAGTTTCCAATTCAAACCTCGGGATAGGAAGTACCACGAACATTCTGGAGAGGATAGATTCCTTGCGTCGCCTTCTCAATCTCGCGACCGATAACCTCAGGGATAAGCTTCGTGGTGAGTTGAGAAAGAGTGCAGCTGGCGGCCTCGCGTTGCATGATCTCGGTCATCTTCTTCCGGATGGCGCGGATCTGAGAGGAGCGGGCGTATGTGGTCTTCTTGATCTGGTTGGGACGCCTCTTGGTGAAAGCAATGGCAAACAGACGAAGGAGGTAGTCGTCGGTCGTTTTCACGGTGACGTTGGCTTCGATGAGCGACTGCCACTTGCGGACGAGGGATCGCAGTTTATCGGTAGTGAAGTCGAGGCCGTGGAAGTTGGTCAAACAGTTCTTTCCTTGGATCTCGTCCACACGAAGCTTGACCTTACGGAAGGCATGGTCTTCGTCGTTCTGCAAGTCGGCAAGAGAAACCTCGAAAATCCGGCCCTTGAGCGAGTCGTTCGCATTTTTGAGACCACTGGTGCGGTTCACCAGAGTCTTTCCGACACTTTAGAGCTTCTGGTCAGCCGTTCGTCGATACATATGGTTTCGGTTCTTCTCTGAAAGAAGGGATTGAAATGTATATAGAACAGACATACTCTCTGATCTGGAAAGTGGAGGGCGCCTGAACACTATTAGCAACGTTCGCGCAACTACACTAATTGAAACTACCTTCACAGAGTACTCATCCTTTCTGGAGAAAGGATCAACGGTCCTCTTCTTGATACCCTTCTTGCCCTTCGACAAGCGCTTGTTCCTTCAAGACATTAGCAATCAAGATTGTTGTCCCGCATTGCGACGTTGATGTGAGATTTGACATACTTTCCAACAGCCATAGCTGCGACTCAGGTCTATCTTGCAGTGGTCGAAGACAGACAAATATATCACACCACACGGTCTGGTGGAGGGGAGTCGATGGGATTGACGCTGCTGGGTCGGCGGAATAAGAGTTGAAATCGAAATCCCACAGAAAAGTCCGCTAAGCGAGAGCGTCGGCCCTATCCCAGATTATATAATATTCTCCCCCCACAAATAGACCATTCAGACAGTATGATTGGATGTTTTGTTACATGAATCACGTGAAGATACAGCATTTGTATCTTAAAATCTTGACCAAAATAAGTATGCACTATCACAAAGTACATGGTTACAATGTCCTCTATACATATCATCGCATTTTCCTATTTTCCACAGAGTAAAGCTATTTTTATACTAGATCTGTGCAAATTATCACAAATCGCTATCAAAGCATACGGCACTCGGGATCTTTATTCGAGGATGGCAGTTGTAGGCTGATATGATGGAGTGACTGATGGTATTTGGTGAAGTATCTAAGTCGTATTCCTACACATGTCTTCCTTTCTTTACCAGCATGTAGCAACTGCTAAGTCGAGGCATTTTAATTACGGAGGAAGTTCCTGGCTTAGATAGTACCTAGAGTTACATTGGAATTTAAGTGTATACTATGCTGCTTAGCTACTAGTGAAGCGCTCTTAGCCGTCTAATGTTAGTGTGGACGCGAGTGATGTAATTGGCATTACAGGTAGTGCTGCAAGCACTAATCCCCCATAACATACTCCGTACATAGTCTTCATTTCCTCCTCTGCGCTGTAACGCCGTACAGAGTATCAACCCAGGACTCTAAGCCACAGTATTCAGTTCACTGCCCCCTGTTTTTGTGGGGACACGCATTGATATCAACTAGAAAAATAGTAAGTACATAACTAAACCTATGCACGTTGCAGCTAACCAGATAGGGACATCTTAGTTGTCCTACGCGGAACACCAGCTCTAAAGCACCTGCGAACGTTCGAAGGAAGCATGGTAGGCTGCCCCTCCTTTGTGTGCAACCGGGACTTGTAGAGAAGGAAACAATAGAGAAAGAAATATCATGGTCCAATGACTGAGTTTTCGTTCGGCTATAGGGCAAGCGGAAGAAGTCGAGCAGACAACCACAAGGACCAAAGAAGGTGAGTAGGTCTGGAACGGGAGATGAGTGCTGAGGCTAAGAATAGAGTCAGAGAGAACCATTGCCCACAACTTTCGCATGTCTCTTCTGTAACCACGAGAATTCCATCGTGGTGAAACTAGACAAGAAGTTGGGACTAGGGAACTTGTCCTGTAAGGTGTGTGGGCAGAGGTTTCAAACTGGTATCAATTGTGAGTTCATGAACACGCACTACTCTGAGGACCAATTCTGACAATTTCATGCCTTAGATCTTTCTGCTGCTGTCGATGTATATTCAGATTGGGTAGATGCTTGTGATGCAGTTGCCAAGGATACAGCCAACAGATACGAAGATAATAGCGCCGGTGGTCTGCGATCAAATGAGTATACTGTGTCTTCTATTGGGCAGCATACTGGATACGATGATGCAGATCGCGCCGGTGCATATGTGGACGACGATTGATACAAGTAATTCTCAAATATTGGATGGTGTACAATATAAAGGTGCAGTGGCTTTCCTGTGGTCGCTTTTCCAAACTATGACCGATGTTCTGCTTTTTCGGACTTGCTGTTACTCGATAATTTTTGGCGATCAGCTGGCTTCGATCCTAAGGATAATGAATGCTTGCAATGAAATTATTATGGTATAATTCTTATTCATGCCTCATGAACCAGCAACTTCAGCTAAAAATAGTATGCACAATACAACTACATTGTGTTGTAATTATGCATATATGCGGCAAAACAATTTCGAAGAAACCTCCGTAATACTTTATAAGCAGTACTAAACTGAAGCTCATTTGGGTGACTGGGTGTCACAGCGTATAGTATCGATCACCAAAATCACCAAGTCCTGGGATAATGTACCTGTGTGATAGCAACCAGTTAGCGAGCTAATCAAGAAAAAGGGAAATTAGCAGTATACAAACTTTTTCTCATCCAAGCCTTGGTCTATAAAAGCAGTCACGACCCTGAGCTTAGGGAAGCGTTCCGCAAAGTCTGCGACACCTGAAGGGCTTGCGATAAGGTTGAGGAACAGAATACGGTCCTCTGGTACACCCTTCGCCTTGAGAATTTCGACAGCAAGCGTCGCCGAACCCCCTGAATTGATAGCAATTAATATCACTCTATAGTCTAAGAAGGTCTTTTAACCCACCAGTTGCGAACATTGGATCAAGGAGTAAAACCCATCGACTGGAGATGTCAGCAGGGAGCTTCTCGTAGAAAAGCTTCGGCTTGCATGTTTCTTCATCTCTTTGTATAAGTATTTTCCCAATGCGAACTGATCGACAGCAATCTCTCAAGCCCTGCTCCATTGCTTCGCCTGCTCTCATGATCGATACACCGCATATTTTACCTTCGAACTTGACACCGAGATAGGTACGGCCCACAGGAGTTGTCACAGCTTGCTCAACTACTGGCAGGTGGTTTAAACCCTCTTCCACCAACAAACGGATGATTCTGTTGGAATAAAAAATGAAATCGGCACGCCCAGTTCTCTTATCTCTGATCATACTATGGAGTTGTGAGTATGAGCATTCGATGTTGATTCAGATTTCTTTAGAGACGTATGACTTACGTGAGAAGAGCGATCAACTGGGGCGTTTGAGGCAAAACATGGACATTTTCATAGTCTATGTCTTTCGACACTGTTGCTGTTGGTTTCTCACCATCGGGTCTATAAATTGGGCCAACTCCTTGGGCAGGAGAGGGGTTTGCTTCCAGTCGTTCATCAGCCATGGTCAATGAGAACTCTAGTATAGTTCTTAATAGATGGAGGCAAGTGCGAACTTTGAAGGACGCAAAAAAGGAAGCTAGTGGTCCCACTGAGGGTCTGCTAAACTCGGGTGGAAGTAATGAAGTTAGTTGGTTGCAAGGAAAAGGGAGAGACCAAGCAGGTCAAGATAGTGCATGAATATGTACGATAAGTAGCTTGGGCTAATGAAGGCGGGTGGGGGTAGTTCTCTAGTTGTACTATGAAATAATTAACATAAAACCAGTAAAAGAAACATAGTTATGGCGGACTATATGGGTGGTACGTTCTACTAATACCACAAAACTAGTTTGTAGAATGTAACTTAGCATAAGACCTAGTCCATTCTAATTTATACTCAATACTGTGTGTAGTCCGCGACTCCGCGCTCCCCGCTCTTGAGGGAAATGAGTTAGTCTAACTGCAGACGTTCGGGAAACTTGATTTACACCAACATTTCCTTAAAGAACAGCTATAATGCACGATATGTGGATCTACAGGTGATATTGTATCCCCCACAATACTTCCATAAATATCAAATCAGATTGTGGAGTCCTTTTCATAACAGCTTTGTTGGTTCACAACCATACCAGATTATTACTACCTACACCTTGATGGAGCATTCACATCCATGAATGTGTGTAGTAGTTTCTTCAAAGAGCTCATCCCAACAAACCCATCTACTTTTTGCATCTTGTAATTGAAGCCTTCTAACAACTTGGTGACAGTCTTTCTACTGCTTATATACTCTGTTCTCGCAATCTACCTGAACCTGTTTGCCTTTATCAATTCACATAAGAGCCTCATATGTACCAGCCTTGCCTATGCAAGTGGCATCTGAAACATGCGTGAGAAAACTAAGAGACTTGTGACTTACGGTAAACCAAGCTCACATAAGTCTCACAATCGCAAAAACAGGGTAGTAGAGAGACCAACAAGCCCCATTATCTCTGGTGATGCTGGAGTCTCAAACGCTTATCCCTGTTCAAATACCTTGACTCGATCACCAGGCAGTGATTCTCAGCAACTCTGTGGTGTTGACTCACTTGATCATATTCCTGACGCGCACATACTAGGTTCCCAGAATAGCCATGGGAAAGCCTATGATGTCAGCGGAACAAAGCGCAGAAAGCTCCTTCAGGAACAGGCGCAACAAACTCAGGAGCATAGTGTGAGTGCTGGTAGTCATATTGGGTCTATCTTTGCGCATGAAAGTACGACGAGATTTGGCGAAACCGGAGGTTCGAATGGTGTCAAGGCCAATGAGGCCCTCCATATGGTCAAAGCTCGAGATCAAAGTGATGGTTGTAGCCTTCCAAAGGGAGTTCAGGCTGAACCCGCAAGGAATGAACAGACTCCTACAGAAACGACCTACATGCTTCAATCTCCTCGGGATAGAAAGCTTTCTCTCAAAACCGGCAGGCTTTCTACATCATATCTCAGCGCTGTGGATGCAACCAGGCACCAAATGAAACAACCAAGTCTTCGAAAGAGATTAGTTGATTCATTAGACTCAACAGAAGGGGTGCCACTGGATTTTCTGTCAGATCGTGAATGTCAGTCCGACTGCCAGACATCCTCTAGCCATATCTGGAAAGGAACCGATCGACAGCGTACTACGTATATACACCGACTTAAGGCTCCTGGTACAGACAATATCCAACGGTCGCCTAATTCCAGACCATCGATATCTGGAAGGTCTAGGGTTACTTACGCACACCAGCGTTCCTTCCTAAATGATGCTTCTGTCTTGGGCCACAATGAAGAACCCAGCCTATTAGTTTCCTCGAGATACCATAGCCTTAGGCAGCCTCAGTCAAATTCAGGATTGCTATCTCAAACCTACTCGTATGTTGAAGACGAGGAAAGCCTCAACAACAGACCGGTTCGAAGCATTCATGAGCTAAGACAGGCTGGAGACAATGCACGCTTTTGGGAAACAGTGGATTTGATCTTCGAAGATATCGAGGACCCTCACAATTCCGCATCGGAGGTGTGCAATGGCTTTGTTCAATTGTGTACAAAGCTTATGGAGCCTCGGTTTTTAGGCCGTTTTTCCGAGGCTGGCTTTGACGAACGACTGGTGAAATGCATGACAGGTGGGGGTTTTGATATAGTTTCAACCACTCTTGCTCTATGCGCTTATAGATTGATATGCACCAGTGGCTCTTTCTCGTCTGCACCACCGACACCATTTTGGTCCAAACTTTTGGATATATCTCCCGCTCTACTTGACGTCGAAGACAATATATCAGTTACCGCGAAACAGCGATATATCGGTTTATCAAAAGCTGTCCAAGCATCCTTGAAGAGCCTTTTACCACGGCTATCCCTTGCAATACACGGAGAGCGGTCGATATCAACTATTTCACCGCGTCTGCTGATTCTTTTGAATATTCAATCTTCTCTAACTTCCTTTCAAGAGAAAGGCACCAATGTTGATATCCCCTCATCGCTTCTAGCCCTAATTACCGAGTTGCTATTACCCGAAGCTTGTGAGAATGCAAAATTTCCTCTGTCCTTTGAACGTTATCAAACGCTCATCCTGAGTTTGTCGATTCTGGAAACTTATACAATCCTATCGGGCCCATTGGACCCCGACTGCTGCAACTCCTTTCGGTCACTTATTCAGCGCTATAACTTTCTCTATCCGAATCAGGGTGATCAAAGCCGGCGGATTCTGATTCTATACATTCGGGTACTATTAAACCTTACCAACAAGGACCCATCTCTCTGTGAGGAGTGCTGCAGAACTGAAATTGTTGGCGGACTTGTCAAGGTCATCATTTCGGAATTCAGTGCTGTACCTGAAGAAACCACTGGTAAAGAGATCAGCTCAGTGGACACGGTAATATTAGCTTTGGGTACTCTTATTAATCTTGCAGAAAAAAGTGAATCATCGAGAGCTATTTTTCTGGAGTCAACAAGTAATTCTGAATCTTCCCTCGATTTGCTCTTACAGCAATTTTCTACCAGCATCAATTCTGTATCCCAGGTAAGGAAGCCCTATGTACATTCATTCACTTATAGTGCCTAACGCAGAACTTAGGCACACTCCGTTTCCGAAGTGCAGCATAATGTTGCTATCGGGTACTTGTCAATTCTTCTAGTTACGCTTTGTTTGAATCCCATGGCATTGGCCCAGGTCAAAATTTCTCTAGACGGCAAAGGACTTGCAGCGGCACTATCAACGGCCCAGGAGTTTCTTCGATATTATCAAAAGGTTGAGAAAGATTCGCGGTTGCTCGAGACACGACACGGACATGGAGCTGAACTTACGCCAAGATTAGAGCGAATTCTTTCCCAGATACGAGAGGAAGAACGACAATAATGCGGAAAATCTGTAGAACGTCACAGTACTAAAGGACAAATACATTTTCGTATTGCCATTTCGTCTACTCTCGACCCCGTCTTGGATCATGCCTCTTTAAGGCCGTCTTGCAATGGGATATCTCTTTAACTATATTTGACAACAGCTAGTCATGTAAGAAAAAAAACAATTGATGTAAAACTGGACTGGGGACGAATTTTTAAAATTGACGACCCAATCTGGACATGGTAATTGGTACTTGAGGTGTTCGATTATTACATACTTGGGTTGAATAGTTGAAGAGTACCAAGTAGCCATAACTACTAGTTATGTAGATATGATGTATGACATAATAAATAAAATCTTAACTAACCGTTTGACTTGTTTGCGTTTTCAATGGCTGGAACTACTACTAGTACCTCAGGTATCCAGTCAGTTTTGAGACTCATACTTTAACTGATTTGCCACCCGTGCGACAACTCCATCGCTCATCATCAAACACTGCCTCTAAACTGAAGTTCAATTGTTTTGCTTTCCACTCAAGTTCTATCTCGGCGAGCTCCCAGCTATCGGTGCTTTCCTGTTCCTGGTTAAGACCTTGTTCTGACACCCCTTTCGTCGCGACTATAGAGACGCAATCCTTGGTAGCGGGATATATATTTCTTCCAATAACGAATTATATTATCCTAGCGGATTATCGTCCCGCACGTCACTAAAAGCTGTGGAAATGCCTACTGCACCAAAACAGCGAAAGATAGCTATCGTTGGTAGTCGGTCTGTGGGTGTGTATACGATGATGTCTTCCACTTTTGTGGTGAACCAGCTTTTATTCGTGCGGAATCTTGATCACTGACAGAACTTATAGGTAAATCTTCCCTTACGGTTCGATTTGTTGAGCATCATTTTGTAGAAAGTTATTATCCGACTATCGAGAACACGTTTAGTCGAATCATCAAATACAATGGCCAAGATTTTGCAACGGAAATTGTTGACACAGCTGGTCAAGTAAGGATACTGGCAACAAAGTGTCTTTCCAGAAGCTAATGCTGGGTCAGGATGAGTACAGTATCTTGAACTCCAAGCACTTTATTGGGATTCATGGGTATATCATTGTCTACTCGGTGGCGTCCCGCCAGTCTTTCGATATGGTGAGGGTTATTCGAGACAAGATACTAAATCACCTTGTGAGTGCTGGGCGCCCGACGCCGATCCTTTTGTCGACTTTAGGAACTGAGATCAGACGATAGGGAGCGGATTATGTGCCCCTTGTGGTTGTCGGAAACAAAAGTGATTTGAAATCCGAACAACGTCAAGTATCATTGGACGAAGGCCGGGGCTTAGGAGAAGACTTCCATTGTGCTTTTACCGAGGCTAGTGCCCGTCTTGGCTACAATGTTGAGAAAGCCTTTGATTTAATGATAGGGGAGATCGAGAAGTCCCAGAATCCGTCGCAACCCACAGGAGGGAACAAGTGTGCCGTAATGTGATACGGAAACTGAAGCAATGTGAATAAGCACAGAACCTAAAATGCTTCCGCTGACTGTCAGTTGCTGCTAGAAGGAAAGTCTCATGTGTTCACTATGTGCTTGCGGGTGGTGTTTGCAATGGTGTGATGAAGACAATCGTTTTCTAAGCTCCCTGCGAAGTACGTCTGCCATTGAACAGATTGAAGTTTGTTCTGTTTTCCACATTTGCCCTTCTTTCTACCCCTACACTTCCCCATTTGTCTCCCTTATCTCCTTCTCCTTCTACAATCATTATTTCTATTTCATCCTTTATTACCTTTGTGGCGTTCCCCAGTCATTGTCTCTCTTAATAGCCATTGCCTTGGAGATAGTGGATGTTTCGAGCTAAGTATATGGCGACTAATAGAATAGAGAAGTACGGGCTCGAGATTGTTCCAGATGAAATTGGCATGTACTTACTATATGATTTCTTATGAAAACTTATTGGAAGATTCACCCACTTCTTCCAACCCCAGGGGAAGGAGCTTTTTCGGCTTGTCGTAACAAGAGTTGCTCGCTGGCAGAGCGAAGAAAAGGGATGGTAGAACTGAACCACCACAGGAACTAACCGGTTTCACATCATGGCAAGCAAGATGATACTAAGTCTTAGACCAATGGCGGTCTCATTCTTATCGGCGCTGGCACTGATATTCTACTGCGACAAAGGATAGGCCATGGAGACACCAAGCAGATGTATTTTCATGGAAAGTTACGCTTTATAGGGAAAAAAAATTAACAACTGCGCAGGATCCCTGCTTTTCGGATGCAACTGCTACTAATAACTAATAACTTGTGATGAGGGTTGCATAACTCTGAGAACTCGATGAGGTATCAAAAAAGAAACCTAGTAGGTGCTTAGCTTAACAACGAGCTTCCTGTCTAACTCTAAAGTATATCAGTAGTCAGGCTCTAACAGGTTAATAAAATCTTGATTAATTGATTGCATGTCTAACCTACTAAATGGTGGACTGTATGTACCAAACCAAGTCTAGGCAAGTAAGGTAACTGGTAAGCCGCTGGGTCACGCAGGTAGCTGGGTCAGCACCGTATTCCATAGAAAATTGTCTATTTTCAAATATCAATATCTCAACTACTGTTAAATATATCGGGCTACAACTCAAATATATTATTAAGATATATATAATCTATACACAACTTATCTATTAGTGAAAAAAGATTAAGGAATATAAATTACCGCTATATACTAAAAAATACTATAAAATATATAGTAATTTACTTTACCCCGGTAAATAAGGATTATTAGAATTTATAAATCTTAAAGATTATTCTCATAGTATATAATAGACGATATATTAAGTTTGAAGTACTTATTAACTAGATTGGCTGAGATATTGGTGTTTGAAATAAGGCCCTATTGTATAGAATACAGAGCTGACCCAGCGGCTTTCCGGTTACGTTAGTCAATTCTGCTGATTAAGCCACTGCCCCTCATGACACAAGAGTTAAACTACTTCCATGCATAGTTTATGCCCTAATGGCTCCAGGCCACCCAAGTTTTTACCCCTCATTGACCGTGACCAAGACTAGGACATTTGTGGCTCCTGCTCAACTTCACTCCACATTGCCAGAATCTGAGAGCCTAACCTGCTAGGACCGACCATCATACTTGCGCCTTCAGTTCCTACAAGATGCTTGATATCGCTGATTTCGTCAGTGACCGCGGTGGAAACCCAAACAAGGTCAAGGAGAGCCAGCGGAAACGGTTCGCTTCAGAAAATGTAGTCGATGAAGTTCTTACGCTATATGAAGGAGCCCGCCGAGGTACGTTTTTCGAAGATATCATTACTTCGCCGAAGGTTAGCAGACTCTGAAACACACTGCAGCACGGTACGAGGTTATGCAGATAGGCTCTCAGCTCAATGGACTTCAAAAAGAAATTGGAAAGAAGAAAAAGGTCCGTGTCACTCATGGCTACAAGTAGTTTTGTTCTTTCTCCCAATCTTCTGCTATCAAAATCCACACTAATATTTATCGCCCAAACAGAGCAAGGAAGATGCAAGCTCCCTTCTCGAAGAGAAAGCTGCGCTTGAACAACGCAAGAAAGAAGCCGAAGACCTTGCTCTTGAAAAGGAAAAGCAACGAGACAGCAAACTCCGAACCATTGGTAATTATGTGCATGACTCGGTCCCTGTGAGCAATAACGAAGTAGGTCTCTACCGCTCATTAAAAGTTTTGTTTGGCAAAGAGACTGACATGAGTCATAAGGACGACAATGTGGTGGTTAGGACATGGGTACCCGAAAATGTCACTGTCGAGAAGCGCGATTGCCTTTCTCATCATGAAGTTCTCACTCGCCTTGACGGCTACGACCCCGAACGTGGTGTCAAGATTGTAGGCCACCGTGGATACTGCTTGACAGGATATGGACTTTTCTTAAATCTTGCATTGATCAACTACGGCCTGGAATTCCTTTGGGGAAAGGGTTATAAGCCGAACCAGCCTCCTCAATTCATGCTGAAGGACATGATGGCAAAAACAGCCCAGCTTGAGCAATTTGACGAGGAATTGTACAAGGTAACAGAAAGTGAGGACAAATCTACAGACAAATACCTCATCGCCACTTCAGAACAGCCGCTGTCGGCTTTGCATGACGGTGAATGGCTCCAAGACAAGGATCTCCCAATCAAGTGAGTGGGGCGAATGCATTATTAATAATCTAGCTAACCAAGATGCAGGTATGCTGGGTATAGCACATGTTACCGCAAAGAAGCAGGAGCTCATGGTAAAGACGCCTGGGGTATTTTCCGCGTCCACCAGTTTGAGAAGGTAAGGAATGTCACGTTATGTGCCGAAGTTCTTTTTTCTCACTGGGTCATAGATCGAGCAATTCGTCCTTACCAAACCTGAACAATCGTGGGAAGCTTTTGAGGAGATGATGGCTACCTCGGAAGAGTTCTACAAGTCTCTTGGGCTTCCCTATCAGATAGTTGCCATTGTGTCCGGAGCCTTAAACAATGCGGCGTCTAAGAAATACGACCTCGAAGCCTGGTTCCCATTTCAGGGAGAGTACAAGGAGTTGGTTTCTTGCTCCAACTGCACAGATTATCAAGCCCGGGCTTTGGAAATTAGGTATGGCACTAAGAAAGCGACAGATGTTAAGAAGTCGTATGTTCATGCTTTGAATGCCACCCTGTGTGCTACTGAGCGGACGCTTTGCTGTATTCTTGAGAACTATCAAAAGGAGGATGTACGTGTTCTTTTGATATTGACTCATTCTCAAAAAAATATGGCTGACACAGAGGACAGGGATTTATTGTGCCAGAGCCCCTTCGGAAATACATACCAGGTGCTCCAGAGTTTCTCCCTTTTACCAAGGAACTCCCGAAGGATAGCACTTCCCAGAAAGCTAAGGGCAAGCAGAGTTCTAAGACAGCAAGTGGCGCGGAACAAGCCACAAAGAAGATACAGGATTTACGGGTGTGAGTGCCAAAGGCGCTGAAAAGTTCCTTCTCTATCTGGAATGATTGCAGCAATGGCGGTAATTGCGATTCTCATTGCACGGTGTTGCGATACAATCATATACTAACTAGCATGTAGAGCATTTGTAGAAGGCAGACAGTCTCTATGAGCATCTTTCGCGACAAATGATAATAGAACTAACTGTATACGATTTCCATCTATAACAGTGCATATTAGGAGCAATACCTCTCTATAGTTCTGTGTATCGAGTAGGTGAAAATAAGATTATACCCTATGGTGCTGCATAAAAAAGAGTGGAAGACAAAGTTAATTGATCAGTTCATGGTGGGGTTGAGGTCGGTCCCGCCATTACCCCTCCATGTTGGCGGTCCACTACACCCATATCTCCGATGAGTCAAAAAATAAAATTAAAAGAAAAAGTAAGAGTTAGAGAGGAAAGTGTGTGTCAGAGGGATTCCACGGCGGGCCTCCGGTCCCGGAGTCTTCCAATTTACATATGAAATCCAACGACTTCTCCCATTCCATATCCAATACTCTCAACTGCCCTTCCCTTCCTTCACCACCTGATACATTCTGCCTCATTTACTTTAGATCTCGACTACTTTGACACAATGTCAGCCATTCCCAAAGAAATCAACAGTCATCCAGCCTCAGGTCTTTCTCCAAACGCATCGTTTCAGTCCGCCCCATCTAGTCATGGAAACTCGGTTTTCACAAACCGCACGATCCCTCTGCCCAATGCCAAGCATTTGAAGCCATTCGCTACTGAGGATATCAAAGTTCTTCTTTTGGAGAATGTAAATCAAACGGGGCGAGATATTCTTACAAAGCAAGGCTATCAAGTAGAGTTTTTAAAGTCATCACTTCCTGAGGATCAGCTCATAGAAAAAATTCGGTGAGTCGAAGTCAGCATTGGCATTCCGTACTTTAGAGTCGTGCACTAATCATTCTTCAAGAGATGTGCACGTCATCGGTATACGTTCGAAGACGAAGCTCTCAGCTCGTATTTTGAAAGAGGCTCGGAATCTTATAGTCGTCGGTTGTTTTTGTATTGGAACAAACCAAGTGGACCTCCAATATGCTGCAGAACACGGCATTGCTGTATTCAACTCTCCATTTAGCAACTCTCGAAGCGTTGCAGAGTTGGTTATTGCTGAGATTATTGCACTAGCTCGGCAACTCGGTGACCGGTCTAATGAAATGCACAATGGCACTTGGAACAAAGTAAGCAACAAGTGCTGGGAGATACGTGGGAAGACATTGGGTATGTATTAAATGTCACGACGGTAGGGGAACTCCGCTGACTTTTGAGGAAAGGTATAATAGGTTACGGCCATATTGGTTCCCAACTATCGGTTCTAGCGGAGGCCATGGGCATGTCTGTCCTTTACTATGATGTGGTGAATCTGATGGCATTGGGCACTGCCCGCCAGGTTCCCACTTTAGAGAGTCTACTTTCCCAGTCAGACTTCGTCACATGCCATGTACCGGAACTTCCGGAAACAAAAGAGATGATTGGACAATGCCAATTTGAACAAATGCGGGACGGCAGTTATTTGATTAATGCTAGTCGAGGAAGTGTCGTTGACATCCCGGCATTGATTCACGCGATGCGATCTGGCAAGGTGGCTGGGGCCGCACTTGATGTCTATCCGAACGAACCTGCTGGAAATGGTGACTATTTCAATAGCGAGCTTAACAACTGGGCAGCGGATCTTCGCAGCCTTAAGAATGTGATTCTTACTCCTCACATCGGAGGTAGTACCGAAGAAGCGCAGCGTGCAATTGGTGTGGAGGTGGCAGACGCTTTAGTGAGATATGTCAACGAAGGCACAACTTTAGGTGCCGTCAACCTTCCCGAAGTCGCCCTTCGTTCCTTGACTATGGATGAACCGGAACATGCTCGAGTACGTCAACTATCATTATATACCAAGGCTTATGCGGTGGAAGTTATCGTTAATTCTTTGACTACAGGTGATCTACATCCATCAAAATATTCCTGGCGTCTTAAGGAAAGGTGTGTCTTACAAGTGCTGTACTTGTGTGTGTATATGGAACCCACACTAATAATAATAGTGAATGAGATCCTGGGAGACCATAACGTCGACAAGCAAATGACCGATAGCAGAGGTGACGTGCGTTATCAGCTACCCATACTTGGAGATTATCTCAACGTTAACTATGTATAGGTGGCCTACCTAATGGCTGATATCAGTGATGTTGATAACGCTACTATCAAAGATCTATACGAGAGGCTTGAAAGCCTTTCATGTACGATTCCCTTATCCTCTAAATCAGCAATAATGCTAACAACTAGTTTAGCTCGGATCATGACACGTATATTATACTGAGGACACATCGGCATATGGAAGCCTCATTCTAAAATTAGTTATTGGTAGATTTGATTTCGGTAGACCCATCCCTCAACGGCCCAAGTCTACCATCTGCCAGATAAGAAAGTTATCGGCTCTCACGCTACCGCCGCGCTAGTTTGTGTGGTTGAGTGCTTAAAACCTTGGTTATCGATACGTCAAGTGGTGTCCGGATAAGAGAAACTTCAGGTATGCTGCTCACATTCGACACATGATACTGATGCCTATGGAGAAATATTTGTTCAACACTTCGGCCTTGTTGCGCCCTTATTCTCTTAGTACCTTGAGCCCTGCCTTGAATTGTGAAATAGGCAAACTTGCCTTCAGATTTTCCATTCTCCAAGTGTTAAATTCAAAAAGTAGTAAAAGATTCCCAGAAGCTGCAATAGACCTAAGCAGCAATTGTATCAAATTTCCAGACACAAGAGCGTTTGCAAGACCTGCCACTTTAGAAATAGGTGAGGTGCATGTTGAAGCACAACCCCATTGCATAGAGCCCTTTGTGCCTTAGATAATACAATTGACTATCAATCTACCTCCGATATAGATCCCTCTCCGCAGGCCGAGAACCTTCTCTAAAGCTTGGGCTTCGACTGCGCCTTCTTGAAGGATTCTCCCTTGTATAATCTCGCCTATTGTTTAGATAGGCATCCCGAGGCTGTTCCCCCATGCCATTATAAGTCGGAACATAAGAATCCACATTGCTGTCTGGCCGTCCACCAAAACGGCCCAAATGGTTCCTGTCGCGTCCTACACGACCAGGGTAGCCTGGCACCCATCCCTGATGAGAGGGCAGAGGAGGCTTTGGCGGCAGACCTCCTTCCTTGTGCCATGACGAAAGAGCCCGATGTGAATCATCCTGCTTCACCCGACCCTGATGTGGTTCATTGCCTCGATTATCAAAAGATCGTCGGGGGGCATTTCCTTGGCCACCATGGGGGTTTGGCTTTCCGGGACGCGCGGCGCCCGGTATACGACTATTTCTGGAATCTGCTCCGGTTCGGGGTCCGGAATTTGAGCTCCAGCCACCATTGGGGCCCATGCCCACAGAGCCTCCAGCAGGGGCTGGGGGCATAACTGCTCGCTGGCCTCGGAACCTTCTTCTATCAAACTCATGAGAGTCCTCGAAACGAGGAAGATCGCCGGGGTGTGCAGGTAGGGGATGGTTAGAGAAGTAAGGGTGTTTCAACGCGTCGATAGCATTGATTCTTTTTCGCCAATCGAGTTTCAAGAGCTCACCTAATAAAGATACGGCGGCTGGATCTTGCCTATCAATATATCAGCATCCTTTTCCACATTATGGTGTGAGACGCCTTTAAGCTTGATTCTGAGAATGATGGATGCCCGTACTCTTTGAAGACCTCAGATAGATTCCCTGGCTTGCTACCAAAGCTTTTCACCCCTTCACAGCCTGGGAGCGAGCTCCAGCCAGGCATGTTTTCTTCAGAAGGTGTGCCCACAAGATTAAATATAAGCTGGGCTTGGTTGAGATCACTAGTGCCGGCAAGGATTGGTTTGCCTTTGAACATTTCGCCGAAGACGCACCTGTCACCGTCAGAAAGTAAGTCGCGAGTATCAAACTGAGAGAATTACCCGACACCCCACATATCAATCGCAGTTGTATAGCGTCGTAGTTGAAGAAGGAGTTCTGGAGGGCGGTACCATCGTGTAACAACCAAAGTGGTATAGTCTCTTTTAGCTTCCCCTCCACCTTTTCCAGGCTGAGGAGGATGTTCATCATACGGTCGAGCTAGCCCGAAATCGGCAATCTGAAGAATACCTTTGTTACTGATGAGTAGGTTGGCAGCTGTGTAAGAGTAAGCTACAAGGCCCCTTATTGCGCTATGTGGGAACTGACCTTTCATATCACGATGCAATATTCGATTCTGTGTCAAGTTAGAAACAAATTTTAGTAAATTTTTATGAAAACGGTATTACCCCATGGAGATACTTGAGTCCTTCGAGGAGCTGCAGCATGTAGCATTTAATCTGAGGCTCAGTAAATTGCACAGATGGGTTTTCTAAGAGCCCCGACAGGTCGTGTTCCATATAGGGAGTAACCATGTACATGCTCGGTTTCTTTCGGCCTTCCCCTGGCCCAGGGTCAGCTCCCTGGAAAAGGAGAACGTGTAGTCCTTCCTACCTTTGCTTCGTTCCACAGCCATTTCTCTTAGCCGGAGGATATTGATGTGGGATAGCATTTTCAAGAGTTTGATTTCACGGAGTGCAGTGATAGGAAACTTTATCGGGATGTATTAGCCCAAAGCGTTGCTGCTCAGCAGGTAGCCATCTTACCCCGTCCTTCTCATTATGCATGAGGATCTTCTTTAAAGCGACTGTTGAGCCATCTTTTTTGGATCGCGCCTTGTAGACTTCACTGGCCAGAAATTTTAATATATTGACTTGCCTACAGAACGCGGGCACCTACCCGAACGTGCCTTCACCAAGTTTACCAAGGAACTCATACTCACGGATGCTAGTGCATCCGTGAAACCGAGAGCTTCCGTTGCTATTCCGTTCGAGAGAAGCTACCACCATTTTTTTCTAAGAGCGACAAGCAATACCTATTTCTTGTAGTGTATGGCGAATGGCCCGCCCCAGCGAATGGCGATTGCTCTATACCAAGAGGCTTGCGCAAGTTCAATTCCTGATGGTAGAACTCAGTGGACCGAGGATAGGCTCGTAGTAAGTATGGCTTACCAGGACTATCAGGGTGATGCGCGACGCACAGGGGTTGGGGACTGATAATCATTAGGTCGGGATGTAATCTAGGATAGACGGTTTGTAAAGCGAGGCAGAGGTATATCGTATATCGGCAAACCGCACAGCGGAAGTAACTATAGCTAGATAGCACTGATCATAACAGCCCTCATACTTTAACGTTTGACGGGTGATAAGAGCTTGCATCCAGTCATAGTTATTGTTGTATTCAAGATACCTTCAATGTATGTCGATCCAACCGGGAAAGGCCTGGGTTCACGTGACTACACATCCGCACTCGGTGCTGATGGATCTCGCTCATTGATGGATCTCACTCTCGTCTCTTCAAATATAATTCCCACCGTCCCAATTGAAGTTAGAACTCCGAGAATAAAGAAGATCTCCAAAGGTATCTCTAGATGACTTTCTTTCGCTGATGAAACATGGACTGACCATATTATGTACAGACATGGCTGCGAATCATCCCATTCATATTCACCCAGCACGTCCCCTTTATCGCTTTACAGCTACGGCTTTGGGCGCTAGCATGTGGTTTTTTGTACGGGCCTAATCATGGATTCTCTTTCAATGAATGACACTAACTATAGTTGCTGACGACTAGCTAATGTACCGAGCCAAGAAGGATGGCCCTGCTTTACTGGGATGGAAGCATCCGTGGGAACACTAAGTACTATAAACCAAATTAATTACAGAACAAGCTTGCGGGATTTACATTGGACATTGTGAATCAATTGGCCGCCCTCGTTTCGTGATATTCTCCAGTTAGACAGGAACGGCGCGTACAGACATTACATCTCTATTACTCCTTACTCCTTGCTCAGCGTTATAGGATTCCAGTAGTGGCAGTAGCCTAATTACGGCAGAGTCATCGACTGAGGAAGATGCTGGGCTATGAGGCGTAATGGCCGTGATGTATGCTTTTTAAAAGTAAAATTCTATTGCTCTACCAAAATGGCGATGACTTTACTTTTTGGGGCCATTTACTCTTGCATTTCCTCCAGTAGCACCTTGTATCGACGGCGCTTTTTGTGATGGCCTGGCCGTAAGAGTACGTAAGCTCGCCCCAAGGCCCGAGCAAGACTGGGGAAAAGTGCACGCTCCGCAAGGCAAGAGAAAATGAAGCTGCCCACGGCAAGTGCAAGCAGCGAAATAGCGAAATTCCCTGATAGAAATGTCAACTGCATAATTTGCACCACCCACCTAGAGGGCCTGAAGAGCATATAACATGAGATGATCAAGTCTACAACAACCACAGATATGAAGGCTCCTGATAACTGTTAGCAACAGATTCAAGCAGTACCAACGGTTACTAACTATTTGATCTCATAGGCTTTCGGAATGGAGGCCCCACGCTGAGAACAACACTTGCTAGCGTGTACTGAAAGCATGAGACCAGGAACAGGGCGGTGTTCTCAGAGTTCTCAATATTACTATTATCCAAATCAATCTCTGGGGGCTTGAACCTGTAGCTAGGGTTAGGATGTATTTCTCAATTTGTACCGTTCGAATCAAATACCGACATACCATGGCTGTGACTGAACGGCTTTGTAGGCCACAAGTTGAACCAGTATACAAATTACAATTTGGCCGAGTAATGGCGTCAGCACCTTTCGCGAGACAAGATCGGCAGTTGGGCGTTTTCTGGAAAGTACGGGATAGGGGCCGGTCCATCCCACTTTGAAAGAGAGGTCAGCGCGAACAATATTGTACTCTCCTTCCATCGTTCACCTGGTGTCCGAGTTGCTTCACTTACTAAAAATTGCGATTGGTAAAATGAGTACCAAATCTATGAATAGAAACTAGAACAAGTCAGTAATTATCATACACAAGATCCATTCCTTTGGTACGTACTTGAAAATCACCTAAGTTTGATGCTGACGTGTACAGGAAACTGACTGTGGAAAATTGAATCGCAGAGTAGAGACTCATATATTTGAAGCAACAAAAGCTTGTAACTAGAGCGGCTCTCCCTTCTCTGTGAACTAGTTAACAGCAGCGACTATTTCAATCGAGAGGTGGGACTATACCTGATCAAAGTTGGCACGCAGGATACATCAAATTGGCGACTAGTGAATGGTGCAGCCACAGATGCCTCAGCATCAGAAAGCGATATCCCAACATCTGCAGCTTTCAACGCGCCACAGTCATTGGCACCATCGCCACAAAACCCACAGCAATAATCAAGTGACTGAAGTTTCTCCACAAGTTCATGTTTTTCATCAGGTGACATTCTAGCGAACACTTTGGTTCGCACAAGCATCTGGATTCAAGTTAGCTCTATGCAAGGAACCCAACTGAGAGGGTCATATTTGGCAAACGAAAGATGTACATACTCGTTGAAGTACAGTCTCATCGCCAAAGTCCAAAATCCATCTAAATACCTCTCCGCTGACCGCAAGCGAGAAATTGTGTATATTAAAGACATTGACAGGTATAGACAAGTCCAAATCCGTTGAATTCACAGAAGGCTATGACTTGTCAATTTCATTTTTGTATAGAGTAGAACGGGTGTCACACCATCAGTGTGCTTGGATCAAGCTTCAATGCTGGATTATCTACATTCTCCCAGCAAAGTGAAGATGCCAGACCATGGGAACGATCTGCTTGGAGTTAGATAAGGTGAGCAGAGCACGCAGTACAAACTTACCTTCTACAATGTGCGGTATAAAGCATTGCTCGCTTTTGCTGACCATTCCACACTCACGAGCGACACTAACTGCGGTAAGTATATTGTCTCCAGTGCACATGACATTCCGTATTCCTGCTTGGTTCAATTCAGTAATAGTCTCAGTGGTTGCTTGTTTCAGCTTGTTTTCAAATATAATGAAGCCAACAAATTCCAGATCACTTTCAGCATCTCCGCGAGTCATTTTTTGCACTTTCATCCAGCTCAACTTCTGTTCGTATCTAGCGGCGCAGGCAATAACCCTATAACCTTTGTGGGTGTACTGGCTCAGTATATCTTCAAAGTCTTGAGGCACTATTATAGTTGGACTGAATGTTAGTGCTATGCCTTATGCTCGTGCCCCATTGGATATACTGACGACTGTCGGGAAGGCATATGGCTCTGACGCTTTCTGGTGCACCCTTGACGAAGATGCTAGCACCATTGTCACCAAATTGCCTTACAATAACGCTCGCGCGTCGAAGTTCAGAGACAAATTCAAAATTCCGTAAAATACCAAGTTCAAGTGGTGCCTTTATCATTCTGATATCAGCACCCGCAACAATATGCATTCCAAATCGAAGAGTACGATCTGGTACAGGAAAAGCATACATACAGTGAAATTGCTCTGGCGAAGATTCTCTGAAGGGGCAGGTGGCTTTGCAATGGGCGGCATTATTGTTTCAAATTTGGAATCTGGCTGTTCAGTACCATGGCTGCCGCCTTCCTGGTAAGACCAGCCAGTAAATTGAAACATTTTCACGTCAAGAGGGTCACCTAAAAGCTCGCCGTCCACAATTCTCAACGAGTGGCAGGTGGCCATGATGTAGGCTAAAACATCACGCTTCTTGCGGTCGTAGGAAGCATCAAATGTTGAAGCTGAGGGAGACCCTAGAGTCACGTCCGAGAGCAAGTCTGATAGCCTGATATTAGTTAGCTATAGCCGAAATATGAGTGGCTGTGGATGACAAACCTCATTTCTCGATTTACAGTCCGCACCCCAAGAACATCCAATCCATCTTCAGTTAGGGTTCCTGTTTTATCGAAACAGATCACGTCTAATTTACCGCCGACATTTACCCTAGAGACCAGGTTAGCGCAGCTAGGGGCACTCAGAAACATGATACTCACTTCTGTGGACTAATGCAAAAAATGTTTTGATTTTTCAACCGCGAAAGTGCAAAGTTCGTACCAATTGTCAGCGTAGCAGGTAAAGCAGGTGGAACAACGATTGTTATCAAATCGAGAGCTCTGACAATGATCAAATGCCAGGAGAGCTAGATAAAGTTAGCTTGTTCTAAAATAGTCTCTGGGTGCTTACACCTAGTCGGATAAAGTTGAAAAGGGAGGCCACAAATCCTAGAATAGCGACCATTGCCATAACAGATATGTAACGGAATGAATCTCGATAGAATTTGAAGCCAGAGGGCTTTGGGAAAAGCATAGAGCGAACTAATGCGCCTTTAGTTGTCAAAAATCCCGTTCGGACAACAATTGCTAGAGCAATGGCATCGTCATCATCAACATTATGAGGGCGCCGTGCTCGGATGACTTTTGTTCCACCGAAAAGGAAATGTTTTGCTATGTTTGGATGGACAGAGGGGGCGTTCAGATTAAGATACTTAAGTGCATCGTCTGTTAATGGGGTCTTGGACACGGGTACGGATTCACCTGGTCCTTGTCAGCACTTCCTATTAAAAGGGACACCTAATATATGGGCATACCTGTGAGCATGCTCTCATTTACGATGCAGTCACCTGACAGTAAGATACAGTCGCAAGGGACTTGGCTAAGCGATGGATCGGAGAATTCGAATACATCACCCGGGACAAGGTCTCGAGAGGGAACCGACCTCCCTGTAGCGTAAGTCAGTAACTAACCGACAAGGTGTCATAAAGACTAATTGTGAAGACACAAACTCACAAAACCCATTCCTAAGCACACGAATGTCACACTCGAACAAGGAAATCTCCCTCAGGCGACTCATAGTCTGGATGGTGTTAAGGCATTACACGTGTTGTCAAGACAGAGGTAGTGACTCACAGACTTGGTCTCAATTACGGTTGCGCCAATGCTGAAGACAGAGATAAGGAATATACAAACAGCATAGTAGTAATATTCATCCAAAGACCAAAGAACGAGGCTCGCAAGTTGGAACATATAAAATGGGTGAAAGGCCTTTACTGGTAAGAATTTCCCTTCGATATAATGCGATGGGGGCTTCATTACTTACTTCATCCATGAGAAGCTGAAGCAATGGTTTCTGCTGAATGTCAACCAGATTCTTGCCAAAAATCTGCTCTCGACTATCACGATCATCGGCATCTAGTCCGCTTCGCATCACTTTCGCATTTGTCCACAAAGGGTCTCTCCAACCGCTTATTAGGCAGAACTTGTCTTCCAGAGGATGGTAAAAGAACCGAAGGTATCTAAAGTCAATGTAACGTAAGAACGATATGGTGGGGTCATTTTCTTCATCAAAGGAATGACTGTCTGGGTCTGCAAATACACTAGAAAGCGGCCGCCCATAAGCTTGACCGCGAACCTGGCATACGCTGAATTGATTCCATTGGTCCTGTAAAGTATTAGGTAGGGCGAGAGCCGTCTGGAATAGTTACCCACCTCAATGGCAACCCATTGACAAATGCGAAGTGGCGTGGGTTTCCCTGTCAATCGTACACGCCATCTTGGAAACCATCGAAACACGAGATAGGCGAAGCCAAGGGACAGGACACATAACAGAGAGTATAGAACTAAACCAGAGAATTTGGTTGAAAATCCGGCGATCACAAACGTTAAATCCTCCGATTCAATATATATTTTCTGGTTGAGCCTGCTATCAAGCCGTCGGTCCTGCGCATACGAACTAACAGAAAGATGCCGGCCAGGGAGGAGGGGGTCTTCGGCGGAACCTCTAGAAAATGACGGTCGCTTTGACCTGAATGATGATCTAACAGATCTATTTGGCGGACTAACATCACCTACGACCAAATTATCGGCTTCGCTCTCAGCGTCCACGGCATCTTCATCTGGCCACTCCACAAAGTCTTCTTCATCACGGAAGTACGTAAAACTGACCACCGAGTCCTTCCGGTTGCGACGATGGGAGAAAGAAACGACACTTGATGGAATGCTCTCTGAGATGGGTCCATCAAAAACCTACTCAACCTTGGTTATGCCTGGCCCATAAGTAGAAGCATATTCTTTGGGAAACAAACGCACCTCATGGCGAGCCATCTCTACATCTGAGACAACGCTATAACTACGAAAGTATCAGCAATACTCACAACACCGTTCTTCAGCTTGGTTTTTGAGACCTGCTTCGCATAGAGTCACGCCGGTGGCTAATCATAGACCGCGAGAGCTCAGGCACCTGAGGCTCCGTTGGCGATAACGCCGAGTCATTCACTGTCTCACACATCTTCACAATCGGCTCCAGAAGCTCTCTGAACGTCCCTCGAAGTAGCGGAGGAGAGGAGGGAGAGAGAAAGGAAAATAGAAGTTAGACTTATGGTAACATCAGTGGACGACAGGCACAATGGTAGCCAATGTGTTTCGGGTTCTATTTTCTTGAACTGTGTGGAACCCGTCCATAGAAGGTATGAGCGATCGATCTATGGCATTGCATTTCTATCGACACGTGACCAGGACCATACAGTGACTGGTATTTGATATAACACCCGTTTATGGTTTAGCGGAGGTTTTCACGACCGCCTACCAAATAGACCTATACTGTGTGGCAGAAACCTGTTAACTCGAACTCTGTAGATTTAGTATACCATTTCCGTGCCTCTGTCCCGCTTACTATCGTAAAGATGGTAGGCGGTAGGACGGAAGTACACTAAACCCTAAATGGATGTTATATATTTCAATTTCCTCCCACTTACTCCGACGGGTTTCCTTATCAGTCCCGATTTGATGCCTATGACACAGGATTGAAGATAAAATCAATGTACTCTGGATACTCAGGGAGACATAATAACAACCTGAACTACATTAATCGTTTTCATCGGAGCGATTCAATACTAGCATGTTAATATGACTGAAATTGGGGGCAATGATGGAGGTATTATGCGGAGCGACGATGGTATCGATGGGTAGGTAGTTGTTTCTGTAATAATACTCAGTATCAATCTAGAGCAGGGGATGCTAAAGCAAGTCCAGCCAGCTTGGGAGTACTTTCGCAAGATGTTGCACCACAAAATACTGTATCTCACATACTACAATTTCATAATGAGTCAAAGCTTATGACCTTGACAACACTAAGAGATTATATATTCACCTGAATCGGAGATTTAAATAGCGAGCCTGAAGATAAAAAATATGTTGATAGTGATCGATCTAGGTACGTTAGACATAATGATACATTCAGGTTGTATGTACGAAGTAGTCCACCGGTATCTGCGGGGAGTTCTATCTGGTATTAGTAGTACACATTCCGAGCTATCTAACATACTATTGTTTACAGCTGTTGTTACAGTAAGGTATTGTTGGGAGGGTTCCAAAGGTTCTCAACCAGCAGAGGTCTCAGTCCCGCCAAGCCCCTCGGCCCAAGGGCGCTAAAGATCCCACCAAGCCAGTATTCCAGACTCCCAAAACTTAGGCGTATCAAATTCTTCCTCATCTCCTTCATCAGCGACAACCCCTCAGCCAACCTCCCCTATCTTTCTCGACCCATCTATAAGCCTGCTGAACAACATTTTCACAATGTCTGAGCCTATTAGAAATAAGAAAGCAGATTTTCCGGTTGCCCCGTAAGTCTCGTTTGCGTTGATTAACCTCGTATCCTCTGCAAAGACACATCTTCCCAGTTGGACACGTCTTGCCTTCTAACGATATCTCGATAATAGGACGCCTCAAAACACCCCAGCGAATAATGCCCCTATTTCCTCCCATGCTCAGCAGCCCGGAGTGTCCAGCATCAAAGAAGGTATTCACCCGAGCATTCTCCTTGCCAGCCACTTGTTTCTAACATTATCACCCTAGAATCTCTTGATCATGCCACAGCTGCTTCTTTATTCGCGAGGAACCCTGGGCTCGTCTCCATGATTCAAGGAAAATTGGGATCACTTGTCGGCCGCTCTTCCGGATATATTGAGTCTCTGCCCACACCTGTCCGCCGACGTGTCGCTGGACTGAAAGGTATCCAGAAGGAACACGCCAAGCTGGAAGCCCAATTCCAGGAAGAGGTGTTGGAGCTCGAAAAGAAGTACTTTGCAAAATTCACTCCTCTGTATCAAAGGCGTGCCACGATTGTCAATGGGGCTGCAGAACCAACCGATGGTGAAGTTGATGCGGGCAAGGGCGAGGAAGATGATGTAGATGTTAAGAGTGAAGATGAGTCTAAGACGTCCGAGGACAAGGTGTCATCAACAGCCGGGATACCAGAGTTCTGGCTTTCTGCTATGAAAAATCAAATTTCCCTGGCAGAGATGGTGACTGAACGAGATGAAGAGGCTCTCAGACATCTCACCGATATCCGAATGGAGTACCTTGATCGCCCAGGATTTCGCCTGATTTTCGAATTCTCTGAGAATTCATTCTTCACAAACAAGACTATCTCGAAAACGTACTATTACAAGGAAGAGAACGGGTACGGTGGTGACTTCATTTATGATCATGCTGAGGGCACCAAGATCGACTGGAAAGATGACAAGGATCTCACTGTCCGTATCGAAAGTAAAAAGCAAAGAAACAAGAGTGAGTTCAAGTTCGTGCAAAGAGAAAGTCATGAAGCTAATATCTCGATTTTCCAGATACAAAACAAACTCGCGTTGTCAAGATAACCGTGCCCACGGAGTCTTTCTTTAATTTCTTTTCTCCCCCACAGCCCCCAACGGACGACGATGATACTGTCGCTACCGACATTGAAGAGCGGCTTGAGCTTGACTACCAGCTTGGAGAGGATATCAAGGAAAAGCTCATTCCTCGCGCAATCGATTGGTTTACTGGGGAGGCTCTTCAGTTCGAAGAATTGGGCGATGATATGGACCCGGATGATTTTGACGACGAGGACGACGAGGACGACGAGGATGAAGATGATGATGACGACGACGAGGACGACAGGAAGTCTGATGGGGATGTGGATGATGACTCTGATGAAGAGGTACCCATTTCCTTCTCCCGACATCTACCACGTGTGATCTATGAATGCTGACTTGAGCAGGATGGTACTTCGAAGCCCAAGAAGGAGGCCGCAGAATGCAAACAAAGCTGAACGATCAGCTAATTGTTGAAAGTGCAAATTCAAATGGTGCTATAATCATCTCCACTTGACTTCTGGTGCCTGGTTTTCTTCTTTTGTTTCTCTCAGATTGTTTCTTTTAATCATGCGTGGCTCCTAATCCATTCAATAGCGGTCCACTGTGTGTATGGTCAAATTTCTCTGTGTAACCCATGCATACTTCACCATTAGATTGGTGGGCATGTAGTGGATGGTAAAGCTTGTTGGATGGAACCATCAAGCAGTCTCGGTCCTTAATCATTTTTTCTTTCTCATCGCCCTCTAAGCTCCTCCTTCTATCACCACCTTTTCTCCTTTTCCTCCTTTTTTCTTTGATACTGTTTTCTGTCCTACCATATAAAATGCTGGCGGCGCGAGGAGTACGCTTCCATTCAATTATCTACACTTTTATCAAAACTATCTGCCTATACTTTGAAGATATGAATTATGGCAGCACGTGGTAAAAGGGAATATTAATCATAAGCATTTATCGTAGGTTTACCCAGTAGTTAATTTCTATAACACGTCGAAGCTGCTCCTATAACCCGATGAATCTGATCTCACCGCTTATTCAGAATTGGCTGGTTTTTCCCACGTAGCCAAACTCCACTCATGGGGCCCTAGATCAGCTAGCACCTTATAGGCGGTCGACTTCACCTCGCGAGGTATGCTGTTGTTGGGCTTGAGCTCATTATGAGAAGAAGGCATGTCTCAAGTGGGTGGGTGACAGTATGTCGTAAATTCTTTGTGTTTATAGACCTCCAAACCTACATGGATATCTAGAGGACCACAGAGCTACGAGCGTCATGATTAGTGATAAATGTTACTAGTTATAACTACCTGCCCTCTCTACGGCCATAAGTGATTCTTGGCGTTGACAGGTGTGGAGATTGTTTTCGATGAGTGGCGCGGTACTCCAGCCTCAGGGGTCGCGGCTCGCTAACGGCCAGCTGTTAGCCAGTTCAATAACTCCTCTCCTCTCTAAAGCATTAAAACTCCGCTCTTTTCCATGATTTGAAGTTCAGGCCCGTCTGTGGTGTCATAAGGCGAATATATTCCGCTTTTCTATTTTCACTAATCTGTTTGCACATCAAAATATTAATTGGGTATTCAATTAATGACCTGCTGCTAGATGCCTACAACAGTGCTCGCTCGGTTTCATATACATTCCACATAGGTTCTGGTTCGGTCTCGTTTCAACTTAGGTTACAGATTCCCTGGCCAACGCAGTCCTGATGGCGCACAACTATGAGGTCGGAACGAGGGCCTGGCAGCCTGATCCGACTGAAGGATGGGTAGCATCCGAGGTCAAAGAGAAGCTTGTTGATGGTGACAAAGTGCAGCTTGTTTTTATACTGGAAAATGGGGAGGTTCGTCTTATCTGTCATACATTCGATATCCATTGGGCCACTCGACTGACTGGGTTATATAATAATAGACAAAATCTTTGGAGACCACGCAAGCAGAGTTACAGGTGGATAACAATCCTAAGCTACCTCCGTTAATGAACCCCGCTATGTTGGAGGCCAGCGAAGACCTGACGAATCTATCCCATTTGAATGAGCCAGCTGGTTTGTTTCATACTCCCAATACTCCCACAGGGGTGAGGGGCTAATTACCCTGAAGTCTTACAGGCTATCAAACTACGGTATGCGCAAAAGGAAATTTATACTTATAGTGGCATTGTTTTAATCGCCACTAATCCTTTCGCTCGAGTGGATTCGCTATATGTTCCTCAGATGGTGCAAGTTTACGCCGGCAAACAACGTGCTTCACAAGCGCCTCATCTATTCGCCATCGCCGAAGAGGCATTTGCGTAAGATACGACTCACCCCTCTTGATATATGCTATTACTCACAAGCAAGCGATGCAGTGACATGTTGCGAGATGCTAAAAATCAGACAATTGTGGTTTCTGGAGAATCTGGTGCTGGAAAGACAGTTAGCGCCAAGTACATTATGCGATATTTCGCAACTCGCGAATCCTCGGACCAACCCGGGAAATACACCACGAGTAGGGCAGATGCTATTAGTGAGACTGAGGAGCAGATCTTGGCTACAAATCCCGTTATGGAAGCCTTCGGAAACGCCAAAACAACGCGCAACGATAACTCTTCGCGATTCGGGAAGTACATTGAGATAATGTTCGATGATAGGACCAATATCATCGGTGCAAAGATCAGGACGTACCTTTTAGAGAGATCCCGTTTAGTATTTCAACCTCTCAAAGAACGCAACTATCATATCTTTTATCAGCTTGTAGCTGGTGCAACTGACGCAGAAAAGCAAGAGCTTGGTCTTGCGTCGGTTGAGGACTTCGACTATCTCAACCAAGGCGGGACGCCGACTATCGATGGTGTGGATGACAAGGCGGAATTCAATGCGACAAGGAAATCCCTAGGTACTATCGGTGTGTCAGAAGATACGCAGGCCGAAATCTTTCGCATCCTTGCAGCTCTCCTGCACCTAGGCAATGTTAAAATTACCGCCACTCGAACCGATTCTTCCTTATCTCCCTCTGAGCCCTCCCTTGCCAGGGCCTGCAGCATGCTGGGCATTGACGTCAATGAGTTTGCGAAATGGATAGTCAAGAAGCAACTTGTAACAAGAGGGGAGAAAATTACATCTAACTTGACACAACAACAGGCGACAGTTGTCCGTGATTCGGTAGCAAAGTTTATATATTCAAGTCTCTTTGATTGGCTCGTCGACAAAATTAATCGCGGTCTAGCATCCGATGAAGTTCTGACCAGATTCAAATCTTTCATCGGTGTCCTGGATATATATGGGTTCGAGCACTTTGCCAAAAATTCGTTCGAACAGTTTTGCATCAACTACGCTAATGAGAAGCTGCAGCAAGAGTTCAATCAACACGTGTTCAAATTGGAACAAGAAGAATATGTTCGAGAGCAAATTGACTGGACCTTCATTGATTTCTCAGACAATCAACCATGCATTGATCTAATTGAGGCAAAACTGGGGATCTTATCCCTTTTAGATGAGGAATCTCGGCTGCCGATGGGTTCTGATGAACAGTTTGTGACAAAACTGCATCATAATTTTGCAGCGGACAAGCAAAAATTCTACAAAAAGCCTCGGTTCGGAAAGTCGGCGTTCACCATATGTCACTATGCTGTGGACGTAACTTACGAATCAGATGGTTTTATAGAGAAGAATAGGGATACTGTCCCGGATGAACACATGGATGTTTTACGCAACTCCTCAAATCAATTCGTGAAAGATATATTAGATACGGCCGCTGCCGTCCGCGAAAAAGACTCTGCATCCATCTCCTCTAAACCAGTCGCTGCACCAGGCCGTAAAATTGGCGTTGCCGTCAACCGCAAACCTACACTTGGAGGGATCTTCAAATCATCGCTGATTGAGCTCATGAACACCATAAATTCTACGGATGTGCACTATATACGTTGTATCAAGCCTAATGAAGCGAAGGAAGCTTGGAAGTTTGAAGGTCCCATGGTCCTCAGTCAATTGAGAGCTTGTGGTGTGCTCGAAACGGTCCGTATCAGCACTGCTGGATATCCTACTCGCTGGACTTACGAAGAATTTGCGATACGCTACTATATGCTGTGTCATTCATCGCAGTGGACGTCTGAAATCCGAGAAATGTGCCACGCAATCCTACAAAAAGCCTTAGTAGATGGCAGCAACCAAAAACAAGATAAATACCAGCTTGGTTTGACTAAGATATTCTTCCGGGCAGGTATGCTCGCTTTCCTGGAAAATCTTCGCACGTCCAGGTTGAATGAGTGTGCAATCATGATACAAAAAATCTACGGTGCAAATACTATCGACGCCGTTATCTCGAGGCGCGCGCTTCTATTCTTACAACTCAAGCCTTGATCAGGGGGTTTTTAGCAAGGCAGCATGCGGCCGAGGTGCGCAAGGTCAAAGCTGCAACTTCTATTCAACGGGTGTGGCGAGGACACAAGGAAAGGAAAAAGTATAACATCATCCGTGCCAACTTCATATTGTTTCAATCGGTTGCGAAGGGCTTCCTCTGCCGGCAAAATATAATGGATACGATACATGGAAACGCTGCCAAAGTTATACAACGTGCCTTCCGCTCGTGGCGTCAATTACGAGCTTGGCGGCAGTATCGCCGAAATGTGGTCACTGTGCAGAACCTTTGGAGAGGCAAGCAAGCGAGGAGACAATACAAAAAGCTCCGTGAAGATGCAAGGGACCTGAAGCAGATCTCTTACAAGCTGGAGAATAAAGTGGTAGAGTTGACTCAGTACCTCGAGTCTCTTAAACGTGAAAATAAGTCATTGAATCTGCAGTTAGAAAACTATGAAACTCAGTTGAAGTCATGGAGGAGTCGTCACAATGCTCTGGAGAATCGCTCTAGAGAACTTCAGGCTGAGGCAAACCAAGCAGGAATCAACGCTGCTCGGCTGTCTGCTATGGAAGAAGAAATGAGTCGATTGCAGCAAAATCACAGCGAAGCGCAAACGACAATTAAGCGGCTGCAGGAGGAAGAAAGAGTGTCACGGGAATCCATTCGTTCTGCAAATGAGGAGCTGCAGCGGCTTAAACAAATGAACACCGAGTCGGATGATGAGAAAGCTTCCCTCCGTCAACAGATCGCTGACCTTGAAGAGCAGCTAGAGCTTGCGAAGAGGACCTTACCTAGCGGGGGCTTGAACGGCGATCAATCAAACGGCAGCGCCATCCCACCACCTGCCAGTGGATTGATTAATCTAGTGTCCTCAAAGAAGGCAAAGCCAAAAAGACGCAGCGCCGGTGCAGAGAGGATAGACACAGATCGTTTTAGCGGTGCTTACAACCCACGCCCAGTCTCCATGGCTGTTCCTAGCTCCTTAATGCGTCAAAACCTATCAGGGAGCACTTTGTCACCTGGACTGGACTCTGTCGAGGTGGAGCTTGAAAATTTACTTTCTGAAGAGGATGAACTCAACGAGGAGGTCACTATGGGTTTGATACGCAATCTAAAGATTCCGCTCCCTAGTTCTACTCCACCGCCAACCGAAAAAGAAGTCCTATTTCCTGCTTATTTGATAAACCTTGTCACTTCTGAAATGTGGAACAACGGCTTCGTGAAGGAATCTGAACGGTTTCTGGCGAATGTGATGCAGTCGATTCAACAAGAGGTCATGCAACATGATGGAGACGATGCTATAAACCCCGGGGCCTTTTGGCTATCTAATGTGCATGAAATGCTTTCTTTCGTGTTCCTGGCTGAGGATTGGTATGAAGCACAAAAAACTGACAATTACGAGTACGACCGGCTGCTGGAGATTGTAAAGCACGATTTGGAAAGCCTCGAGTTCAACATTTATCATACCTGGATGAAAGTGTTGAAAAAGAAGCTTTATAAAATGATCGTTCCTGCGATCATCGAGTCCCAATCACTTCCTGGCTTTGTTACAAGTGAAACCAATCGTTTTCTTGGGAAGCTTCTTCCTTCCAACAACAACCCAGCTTACAGTATGGACAATCTTCTTAGCCTTCTGAACAATGTCTACAAGGCAATGAAAGCTTTTTACCTCGAGGATTCGATCGTTACTCAGACTGTCACCGAACTTCTTCGTTTGGTTGGCGTCACCGCTTTCAATGACCTTCTCATGAGGAGGAATTTCTTGTCCTGGAAGCGTGGCCTCCAAATAAATTACAATATAACTCGTATTGAGGAATGGTGTAAAAGCCATGATATGCCGGAAGGGACGTTGCAGCTTGAGCACTTGATGGTAAGATGATATTCAGACATATAATTTGCTCCTCATACTAACTCCCTCTCAGCAAGCGACCAAACTTCTTCAGTTAAAAAAGGCCACACTAAACGACATTGAGATTATCCAAGATATCTGTTGGATGTAAGGCCCATACCTGCTTTTACCCCATTATCAAAGCCATATGGAAGACTAATATATTCATATACAGGCTTTCCCCGAATCAAATTCAGAAGCTCCTGAATCAATACTTAGTGGCGGATTATGAGCAGCCGATTAATGGCGAAATCATGAAAGCTGTGGCCTCGCGTGTCACGGAGAAGAGCGATGTGTTGCTTCTGACGCCTGTGGATATGGAGGATAGTGGTCCATACGAGATTGCCGAACCTCGTGTTATCACGGCCCTAGAGACATACACACCGTCATGTAAGTTTCGTATGTCACAGCGCTGTCCGATATTCACTAACCTGCTTGAAGGGCTGCAAACACCGCGGCTAAAACGTCTTGCTGAGATTGTCTCAGCTCAGGCGATGGCTCAGCAAGAGAGGCTTGAAATGGCGGATATAGCATGATGTCTTTCATACTTCACTGTAGTACGAAGGTAGGCCAACTGCCAATGCTGTCTGGTCGAGTAGGAACAAACCTCTACTGAGTATACTGCTTAGAAGGAGTCGTCTTGTCGTCATTTCCTAGAGTTACGGATCATGATGAGATTATGCATTTCTTTTACCTTTGAACAGCGCTGATCTACAACTGGATACGAGAAGACATGCCATATGTCTCTCCCCACCATTGTCCTTATTCTGTATTTTTGGGGGGCCGGGGGTATTAGGCCACACCTGTATGTTGTCTTGGATTCTCTATTCAGATTTTTCTTTTTATTCGAGTCTCACTTGTGGATACGAATTTGAGCACGAGGTCCATCTGCCTCACGAAAGACATACTCTCGATCCGTAGTAATCATGTGGCACCACGCAAGTGGGGTAGTGGGGAAGCTTTGCTTCCCCGATGTGAATGGAAGGAAACAGTTCCTGCCTTGTCAGATTTCTGAACCTCATTCTATTTGTAAATGTGTTGATTAACAAGGTATAATATCCTGTCTTGGCCTTTTTTCCTACATTTTTCCCTGAACTCCCTAAACAATAATTCAAACTTAGCGGCGCAGACACCATGACCATATTAAAGAAATTGAATTTCATCACTGGCAACAGGAACAAACTAGGGGAGGTTAGAGCGATTCTGGGCAATGCAATCGAGGTCGATAACCAAGGGCTTGACATTCCGGAGATACAAGGGACTATTGAAGAAATTGCCAGAGAAAAGTGCATGCGTGCAGCGGAAGTGGTAAACATGGTGATACTCTTTCCATCTCGCGTACAGTGCTAATATTGCCCGAACAGATCCAGGGCCCGGTTCTCACGGAGGACACGGCGCTTGAGTTTCATGCACTTAAAGGCCTTCCTGGTCCATACATGTAGGTCTTACCAGGGCAAAAAAAAAA
>NW_015378415.1:0-34393 GCF_001204775.2 Aspergillus nomiae NRRL 13137
AACCAAAGTGTACAGGACTCTGGCGACAAGGATTGCGGTTCTGTGGTGACGTACTTGCCATGTCTGTTCAATGTCCTGTTCTACTACCATCCCTATGCAGTATCGTTAAGTACCTTTCACAGCATATCGTTAAGGATCGTGAAGTTACCGCAGCTAACCCAGCACGGTCTCAGAAGGACATCAAACTAGCCTGCAACATAGAATTCTGCTGCGTCAAACCTCCATCACAAGGACGATGTTAGCTTACAACGCATTCATCGAACTAGTATCTCTCACCGTGACCCACTCGTGCTATACATCGCAGCAGATACATACCATGACACATTCTGTTATTCTCCACAACCCCTGTCACTGTTGAATTCCCTCCGTACAACAGCGGCCCGGTCCGTGCCGCCCTTAGCAGCTCCACGATATCGCACCCATCCAACATGCAAATGCGAACTCACACACACAAAACAAAAGTCGCTAACTTCGAAGAGAGACTAACTAATTGGCTTCATGGTGTACAAAAGGCTTACTAGGGGCTTTCCAAAAGCAGACCCCCGCAGTGTCACCGTATCACGCAACTCCCATAAGTGAGATCCAAGTTCGAGTCTATCATGTATACTCCAAGATAACGACAGACAACACATGAGACACGCACAGTCTAAGCTAAATGAAACGCAAGAGCGAGCGACGCTTCCTACCCTGTCGGGTACGAGGGGCAACCTGTGGAGCTGGCTGTGAGCGGACCTCTAATCCAAAAATGTCAGCGAGAAACGAAGTGCAAGGAATTAAACGAAAAACATCAACGGGTACCACGCCAGGGTCAACCCCTGTGGAGAAGAGCCACGTCGGACAGAGGACCAGGCAAGAAACTCGCTGGTCCGCTCGGGCCCCCCAACAGAGGCAGGAAATTGAATTGAGAATTTGTTGGACCCTAAGACTACTTGAATTTTGTCGTCAACCATGACTATAATACTACTACTACGTAACAAGGCCACACTTACGACTTGATTGCCAGTCAACACAAACATTTGCCACTCGACCAGACAAATGACAAATGACAAATGCTAAGAAGAACTGACTAATAGCACCAGCCAGCAGACCAGGCCGGAAATATTATCCGCACCTGAATCAAATAAACAGCCATCCAGTTACACTGAGACAACAAGAGATGGGGCTGGATCCCACTTCCTTCCCCGATTGGGCCACTGGCGCTCAGCTTCCTTGTCTCAAGGATAGTCCGCCACGGTTCGTTCAGCTGCAGATCAAAGCGCCAGAGCCGGTGGTTTCAGGTCCCAACATCGCTTCTGACTGGATTGTCGATCTCTATATAAATTAACCCCCCCGGAATCTCTCGTACTTTGTCACTAGTACCTTCGCCCAAGAGAAATAATAGCATACATACCTAATATCAAAAGAGAATCCTTACAGCCCAACGCGCAGCAAACCCCCCTTCCAATTTCCCATTCTTCCGAGATCTCAGATCATGAAAATATCTATAACAAACTACGCAACAGACCAGTAATGAGAAGAAGAAAAAGTAAAGAAAAAAAGCCCCCCAATCCAGACCCTCATATCGGGCATCAAAACCCACCACCAAAACTGCAGAGCCTAGCATGATGTAATCCAATCACCGTATCCGGAGTGATCGTCCGGAAAGAGCGATCCTCAGGTCACAAGAGGGAATAAATACCAAAATCCTAGTGGTTTCCATGCATATCATGCAATACTATCGTATCGGTACTTTTGCTCGCGTTCTAAAAGGGGAACCATGAAGAAGCTTCCGCGGACTAGTACGCTTCACTGCCACCATCTTCATCTTTTTCTTTTTTTTACAACACAACATGCATAACCCTCTGTTCTTTGCCACAGTTTCGCCACTGAGTTTCTTATCGATTGCATCAGTGGCATTTCTACTGCGTATCTGGAGGGGGGGAGGGTAATGCGTGAAGTTTCCCGGAGGCGTTGGCGTAGGTACATACTACTAGATACAATTACTCTCATCTATATTTTATGTATGCACCACTGTATTTTCTCAACAGTACTGTGTATGTACGGGGGGCACTGTACTATACAAATTCATAAGAATAGAAGGGTAGTGTTGAATATAAGATATAAGATACCCCGGATCCTTTCTATACTAGTACCCGCCCTCCTACAAAGTATGTATATTAACCCCATTTCATCCCACCCCGCAATCATCAACATGGACTCATTGAAGAACATCTTAATAATCGACATATATGTATAGTTAGAACTATATACCGAACCATCACCAGCTAAGCTAATTGGTCAGGAAAGGTATAGTAGTAAAAAATTACGTACAGACATACACGCGTAAAATTGCGTACATAAACCTCCCTCTCAGCCCCCAATACCAATCGGCAAGGTAATGAATATCCTCTTCCCGCCGCTACTCTTTATCGAATCGAGGCAAATGGACTGAGGACGTCGATGTCGTGCGGGTAAATGGTGTAGTTGCACAGCAGGGCACTGGACGGATTGTTTTGCCGGATGGAGAATAGAGTTGGGGGATGAACGGAGGGTCTTTTTACGTTTGGATCGTTAGTTCAATTACATATTGATAAGGAATGTTGAGTCGTGGAGATTTCCGGTATTGGTTAGTTGGACGGCCATCATGACTCGATTTACCTGTGGTTCTGTTTGGTTTTGTTGGTTACTACTAACTTGTTGGTCTACATAGGTATTGGTCTTACTTTATTATTATGAAGATGTGTGTGTGGCGCTCTGGTCAACCGGTCAATTTTTGTTCCTGACAACAAAAGGAAAACAATGGTAATCTGTACACGGTATGAAGTATAAAATAATATAAATAGTCATCTGGCCGCTGAACATGAGAAAGAAAAGAGAAACATGAAAAGAATCCGTATACCTCTAAGCACCCAAAACGCTTGAATATCCAGTAGTGAAGTAGTCATGAGGTCCCGCCCATTAGTAGTAAGATCCATGCTGCAAGGGAGTCAACCCGACATGACCTCCTGCTCGTGGACTAATGATAGAAGTAAGAAATAAAGGCATGGTATATCAAATCCGCTCAGGCATTACGAGTAGAAAGCACCTTTCTGGAAGCTTTCGGGAGAGATGTCGCCCATCTTTCCTTTAAGTTCAGGCTTCTTCTCGTTTGCCGGGATTTCCTCCGAGACGCTCGCTTGCATGCTGTTGGTACGGCTGCTTGCCTCGCCGCCCGATGTGATCGCCTGCTGCTGTGGCTTCCGCTGGATAGTCTCCAGATATGGCCCGGGGAGATACCCGACACGGCCGTCCCGAGCACGGCATCGCCACCATTCCGATGCGTTGCCCATGGGATCTGACTTGCTAAGAACAGCGACGATATCGCCCTTCTTCACGGCCAAGTCAATGCCGTTGGTTTCCTGGGTCTCAGGAGTGTAGTCGTACAGGACCCGACAGAAGTCGAGCTTCGAAGGATCCAATGGTGCCTGTTGAATGGGTTCGCCGTTTGGCCCAATCATGAGTTTCTGGCGCTCTTCTTGGGAGCGCGCAAGCGACTTGATGAGTTTACTCATCAAGTAAGGAAGTCCGACTACAGTAAGGAGGAACATAAAGAATGGTTTCTTCGATGGCTTAGGGGGTGCGGGAGAGCCATCCGGAAGGGTAGCCGGCGAACTCCGACCGTGCATAAATGCCGCAAAGGCAGCGGGAGTCAGAGAAGTGGCATCCGCCGGGGGAGGGCGGCCGGTAATCTTAGCAATCAACGTCTTGAACCATCGAATCATAGTGTAGATTCCGAGGGCCGATCCCAAGGCAGTACGCAGGTTTCCGAGCTGCTCTGCGACAGACACCATTGCTAAAAAGAGGCATTAGTAAATCGCAGGTTTCACCGCCGAATAGACTAGACGATCGCAACATACCAAAGAATGAACTATGAGTTGCCATATAGGTGCTCTCAAGCATCTGGGCGAATCCGCCGAATGCGCCCACAATGCTTTCGATCATCTGAAACGTAGCTTGTGTGCTTTGACTGAAAGAATTGGTCAAGCTGTTGGGGTCGTTGGGATCACCAGGCATGCCGCCGTACATCCCACCCATCCCTCCCATTCCTCCCATTCCACCGTACATGCCGCCATAACCTCCGTAACCTCCGTACATTGACCCCATGCTGCCAAAGCGGGAATATGGCGAGGAGTACGAGCCATAGCCACCGTACCCTCCGTATGGGCTAGCTCCAATCCGGGAGGCACCATACGGCGAATAGTTTGATGCGGTGCGATTTACAACGGCGTTTAGCGTGTTAGGACGAGAGGGAAGGTCGGGGGCGGTAGATGCTGTTGAGGCGGTTGTAGATGTGGTCGCGGCTGGCGCCGCGGCTGTGGCAGTCATCGCAGAAGACGCGACTGGGCCGCCAGTAGGTGGTGCTGACAATACGTTCCCTAGTGAAATATCGTGTGAGTAAAGGTCAAGGAGAGGATGGTAGATCGGTAAGTTGGCAATGACTAACCACTTGCTGCGGCACCTGCTCTCTCCCAAGGCTTAGGTGGCGAAACCGATGCCATATGTTGTATTGGAGATGATCAATCAGCAGCCTGGCATCGAGATCGACCCAAGCGGAGACACTAAGCAGGGCTCTCTATGCTAATGGTGAGGTAGATAGTGGAAGCTTAGAGATGGGGAAGGAGAAGAGGAGAGGAGAGTGAATGGTGGAGATGGGGACGATGGGGTCTGAGAGCGGTGGAGGCGCAAACGAGGAGAAATCGAAAAGTTCGGTGCATGTGCCCGGAAATGCCGAGGCTCTACCGGAAGCCTTGCCGACGGAGAACGCCGAACGAAGTCCGAAGTTTGGGAGGTTCATATGATTATGTTGATACGAGCTTCTAGAAAACCATTTAAGAACATTAATATTCGAAAGACAATTCATTCATCCAAACCTGGACTCTCGGTGAATAGCTCTTAAACATCCAAAGCTGTTCACACCCACATAATATACACCCTGAACTCCGAAGATGTGCATCCGCTGGTTGTTAACAACGCCTAAGAAACGCCAATGAAGAGATCCTCTGCTACTGTACAGTCAAATAATCCACAAACAACCTGAGCACCGAATGTATACGCGATAAAACACCCCCTGATCATAGCTCGTCGCGGCTCTGCATCCCCGGCTCCGTTGGCCGTTTAATTTTCCAAGACCGTGGCGGCACGGGAAGTCCCAGCCAATAATTCCAGAGTCGGTTAAACTCTAGAGTAGAAATTTCAAATCTGTGTCAAATGGCTATTAGTACCCAGGTGCTATAACTCGCATCAAGAATACTTACAGGGTCTGGGGAATATTGACCCAGCTCCTCAAGACGTAGACGAATGTATTCCAAAAAACCTCAAACTCCGAGCGGAGGTCGTCTAGGAAGCCGTCATTCTCGCCTCGTGGCGCCCGCTCCCATGGGAGCTTTTCAGTAAGATACTGAAAATCGTCATCATCATCTTCATAGTAGAACGTCGTACCGCCGTCCTTGATGAGACGTTTTGTGGTCTTGCCCTTGGGGTTCTTTACTGACGACACGTCAGCGGGAATTGTAAGAGTCTCTCCATCTTGCACATCCATAGCACGATGAAAGCTCCTAATAGCCGCCACACTGTGAGAGATGCGACCTAGAGTGTTGACCAAAGCCACAAGTTCTGTCCTGCGCAAAGGAGGGTTTTCTCCATTCTTGGTCTCGTCGTACTCAAACAGGACCTTCAAGGCCGTGCCATATCCATTAACCTGCAGCTTCCCCCATAGTCGGCACTTATCGCATCCAACACAATCCATCAAGCGGCTCACATTTCTAAACCGGTTGCGGAAGTCTTCCTTCAAGCCGATGGCACTTGGATCCTGGAACATCAAGTTCTCATCGAAGATCTGTGGCCGGTTTGCAAGAGCCGAAGTCAAGAGGGACACCTTCTCCTTAGTGTCTGCATCCTGGACGGGATCGCTGGTGCAGTATGTATAATTCTCGAGGTGCTTCCGTAATTTGGCGACGGCGCGGGACACCAAGGCGTAGTTGAAGTACAAGTTCGAGATCCGCTCCGGGTGGTCGTGCAATCTTTCCTTGAAGCATTGCAGATTCGGGTTCCATTGACCGGTAGACTGGTTGAAATAGTCCCAGCAAAGATGGGTCGAAATGGATGCATGCATACCGCTGATGACCCGGTGGAAAACCCGCTTCTCGAGGCACTCATTGTCCAGCGGCAATCCCTCTGCGCGCTTCAGCTCATTCTGGAGGACATTGCGCAAGTCATTGACAGCCTGAAGCTCTCCAAACTGAGGGTTCGGAGACAGTTCCAATTGTTCCGGTGTCGACTTCAAGAAGCAGTTCTCACGGTAAATTGCATTCCACACCTGGTGGGCTCCCATTCCTGCATATCCCGTAAATCGCTCCGGGTTATCAAGCAAACTGACATAGTCGCCTTTAGCGCTCGCCCCTTCGTCCTCCGGAACACAATAGTCTCGCTGATCGCACTCATCATCGTACTCAACCACGCAACTTTCTCCGACACCTTCTCCAAGCATACCTTGGAGTGGTCGATCGCCAGGTCTCTCCTTCCGAACCCCGGGCCCAGGATGACCAGCTTTCGGACCCTCGAGCTTACTTAGTTCCTCTGCGCGCCATGGTAGTGGGATATCCTCTTCCGACTCGATGGTAGTAACGGAGCATGCAATGTTCCCACACATACTATTCTCGTCTGACCAAAAGGGGCAGACTTTGTTGAAAAGATTAAGTCGATAATATGAGAAGAAGTCGGTATCTTGAGTTATAGATTGGAGGAGAGGGTAAACTTTGTCGTTCAACGAATCAATGCTGTTGTAGGAGACGCAGGCGTCGGAGACCGTGGCTTTAGGGTCGATCTAAACAGCGCATAGGTTAGCAAATGGGGCTCAATAAGTGAAGACTAAATCCGATTTCTATATATATATAGTGTAACTCACGGCGCATGTATTCTGGTCATGATGTTGAGACTCGGCATTGGCGAGCCTCAAGAAGGCAAACACAGCCAAATAAAATACTTTGGCTGCAGAATGCATTTTTTTTAATCCGGAGAACAATATGCAAGAAAACAATTGTAATGGATGTGTGGGTGTATAAAAAAATTAAGTGTCTATCGGTTGTGTAAATCCGTTCTCTTCACATGAGAAACACAAACAGTGGGCCTCGAAATTGTCAATCAGATCAAGGGTTTAAGCTCATGATCTTCGGTCAACAATAATCCACTGCTATGTATGTCTATCAGGGTTTAAATGAACGAGAACAAAAAATCAAAAAGATGCGACAAAATTCAACGCGACGGCGAAATTTTTTAAAAAGAGAATGAGCGGATTGGGCGAGTTATGAAGGAGTAGAGCGAGAGAAGTTGACAAGCTGTCCTTGGTGGCGGAGTTGCATGACAGTCATCGGATGATTATCAATAGTTGTCCTCCTTCAATAATCTCCGCCAAGCCTTTTTCGAAGCAGTTCCAATTCGTTAGCGCCCCATCTATGTTTCTACAGTCCTCAACCTTCAATTGAAACAAAGAAGGTCCTCCCTTGTTGTTTCAAGTTATATGAGATAATAATAACAAGGATGATCTTGTTATAAATAGGGAAATAACAAGAGAGACAAATGAAGGATACATGTCGTGACATCTTCTGGAACATATATAACGAGGTAAATACGCTAACAAAAGACTTGTACTGTAAACAATGCGGTAAGAATAGAGTTGTTTTAATGCAGTGGTAGGTATACAGGGGATCCCAGTGCTAAACAAGATGATTTAGCAATATGGACAGTAGCAAGCTAACATAGTATTCACACTACTAATCAAGTGTGCTCTGCAAGAGGCATCTCACTAGAATCATAATGTATGAGACCCAACCGAATCAAAGTGTCCTTGAATCCTTGGGAACCCTCCTTTGCTAAATGGCGTGACACTTTCCCCCCCGGCTCTGAAAGGAACCCTGATCCTAAAGGCCTTAGTGCCATTTTGACGATCCTGATTGCGCCAAGCATGCGCGTACAGTTCTCCCCAGATCCAACAATCTTGGCATCTCGTGGAGACAATCCAGCCCTAAGAGCTCGAGCTCAATCCTCTTTACGGTGAAATAAGGGCATACACATGACTCATATCTATGTATTTATCCGTGATCTTGCTGGTAGAAACCGTAGTTTAGGGCGGGACCAAATTCTCACATCATCTATAGTACTCAAGGTGCTTGCACTAGGTACAAGTTTCCCTCCTTTGGTTTAGGGGATTTCTTTTTCTTTTTCCTTTTTTTTCCCCCTTTTCTTTTTTCCAAGCTCCAAAGAAGACCTAATGCTACTCTGTACTGAAAAAAGTATTTGAAAAGGATTACGACTATCCGTTTTGGAGAGCAATAATTAAAGTTGGACATGCCCATCAACTGCCCAAGCTGCTAATATATTGGGGTACATGCAAGGGCGAGCTGGAGCATGGAGACCCCTCACAGTAGCAATGCTGCTCTACACACTCATACGCTAATTCCGCATTCTCGCACTGCTCGCTTAACCCTCTCCCCCCTCCTCATTACGTATCGTATATTTTGGTTGCCTTCGGTGAACAGCTACTAGTAGAGATCGTCCATACTTATACTTTGTGATTGGTATTGATACAAGCGATTTCATGATTAGGACATTCTGAACGTACCACTGGTCAACACTCTTACTGCCCGAGATTATTTTACAAGGTTATGCATGGCTAAGTTTTTCTCGTTCGATGAATATATTACGCGAACTCGCCTTATGTATGGATTTCATTGGTAAAATGTAAATTATTCATTCCGGTGGTGTACGCCCGTGTCAACGGAACATATGCATAGTAAGATTCTTACGTTACTACGGAGTGGAAGTTACTACTGGCAGTGTAGTTTTTCGTAAAGTGTCCCTCTATCGGATTCATTATCATATCCGAGAGGTAGAAGTAAGTTGATTCAATTGCACTCGATCGGACTTGTGATGCTGCATCCGAGAGGCAAGTAAAGTCCAGTTGGTTCTCTGATGGGCAGTGGGTACAGGAGTAGATTCGGACAACATTAAACATGCCCAATCATGACCATGATCAAGTTCAACGGGGATAGGAGGAAGCACGTTGAGATCTTGACGGACATTTATAATTACAGAAAGCCGAACAACATGAAAGATAATCAATCCATAACTCCATGCCCAAAACTCCGAACAACCCCATATATCAGCCCATTCCGTGGTCAGCATGATGCTGAAGTACATAACAAAACATGAGGTATCATATTGTGTTGTCAAATCCCTGACATCCTAGCCCTATTTATCAATCTTAACCCTTTATATATTCCTTAAATAACCTTCGGAGATGGAGAAGTCGAATTCATTCACTGGGTACTCCTGCGGTTTCGGCGACGCAGGCTTAGTACCCTTCTGAGGGAGGCGAATGGCTTTGGAAGTGGCGTGTTGTAGAAAGGATCATTCTTGAAGTCTTCTTCGGTGAATTTCTGTCAAAAGAGGTTAGTGCTTTGTTGTAACAAGATATATGAGTGAGTACTTACCAAGCCGGGGCAGCGCATAAAGTTACCATAGTCGTTCATCATATTGGTACCCTCCTCGTAGTTATAAATTTGTCCTTCCCTATCCGTAGTACCAGGTGGATAGAAAGCCACCCCATCGAGAGGACGATGACTGTTAATGCTGTCTTTAATCTTATTCTCGGGGGTGGCCTTCAAAGCTTCCTCGTTCGTTCTTTTGACGGCTTCGACGGGGCTCAACTTGCTGTCGAAATTCCTTTCCGGGTATACTGCATCGTATGGTCCTTCATGATGATACTGATAAAAGCCAGCACTATCCAGGCGATCGATGACGTCGGGATTAACGAGTTGACTGTCTCGGGAATACCTCATTGTGCGTCGTGGGCCGCGAGAGTGGCGGCGGGGGTGATTGTTGTAGTAACTGGTGCACTCGCGTTTCTTCTTTGGCTCGACGGGGAGGTGCTCGAGATATCCGTCAAAGCAAATCGAAGGGATCGACGAGGATCGCTGGCGTCGAAGTGACTGGCGACTTGGTGAAGCTGAGAGGTAACGGCAGCAGGAGCTGTTCATGTTCAGGTCCAAATCCTGCTGGTGATGAGAAGGGTAGGGCGAGTAGGGTGTCATATAGATGGCTTCTCCGGTGGAGGCCATGCTATTGAATAGACGGTGAAGCTGTCGTAGAATAAGTTCGAGACCTGTCTCCTGACAGCTCAGATGGCTGAATAGAGTTGAATAGATGTATGCAGGTAGGCGATAGCACACGGACGCTATTGTGATAGTGCGTTTAATGTCACTATCTGAAGTGGGGCTTGTATTGAAAGTGGAAAATTGTAGTTCACAGGCGCGCAAACCTTTGATATTGTGGTATTCTGGTGTGAAATCTTTGACCAAGATAAATAAAGAGATAGATACTAAGAGGATGAAGAAGAACACTCTTGACAGACAGTAATAATATAAGGAAGAGTCATCGGTGGCCGAGAGTGACGTGACGACTTGCGTATGATGATCCCGCACGGTCCGGGGGGTAGGCTTATCGATAACAGTGGCACGTCAGCCTTGTATAGGCTTAGCGGTTTCGCCACATCGAGTCTAGCGTAAGGATCTGTCCGGAAGACTAGACCCTTTTGGTTACATTTCACTGATCTCGATGATGAAAGGATGAGAGTCTAGATGGTTGACCTCAGAGATTTGGCAGAATTTTTACTGCCCAAAGTTGTTCTTCCACGGATTCATGAAATTTTCCTGACCCCCCTCGGCACCTGTGAAAAGGCACTGAACCTTACGAGTAGTCAGCACCAACCAACGGTTCTTGAGCATCTGACTGGGCTGCATGACTAAAGTGGACCGCAGATCATGTTTATAGTCACGTCATAACTGATCTTACGGTTTCCACCGGATGAGGCGTATATTTCCTCTTATCCGACCATCACCCGAAGCATTTACTCCAGAGAAGTTCTCGTAGGAAGAATCAGTTCGAAGTTTAAGCAGTAATACAATCAGAGTGTCCGTGCACCTCGCATTAAAAGGACTAGTATCGCGTAGTAGGTTGGCTAGTACAGGTACTACTCTGTGATGTCGTACTAGCGAGGGTCTAGAAGAACCGTGGAATTTGCTTCCATGACGTTTACTGAGTTAATCACCTCGCACGAGCCACCGGTTCCTGATAAAATTCAAGGGACCAATTTTACATTCAGGACCGTTCACTTTATTTCTATTCTAACATCTACACTATGCGCGAAGTTCCAGAACGTACGTATATAACTTTCGGGGGATTTCAGTGAAACACTGCTGGAAAGCTGAGGCACCCTTAAGATTGCTGCTTAGTAGAATAAATCCAGATCCTGTAAATAGAGAAATTGAGGAACTAAATATAGTCATTAATTCTGAGTCACGAGATCGGGTTGACTTTCACTTTCGCCCCACGATCATCATCACGAGTATTTAACTTTTCTGACTTATAAAATATATAAAACCGGCCTGTAATGCGAGTACACGAGGATGGAGACCTGAGAGGGCTCAGAAAGCTTCGGGGTCCGAATGGTATGGGAGCCCTGGCTCATGTTCTTGCTCAGTTCTCCAGTCGAGTAACTCTATCAGTCAGGTTGTTATATGACCAGCAGCCCGAGATGCAAGGCGCTGCAAATGTGATAGCAGACTAGTTCCAATTCTGATATCAATAAGTTGAACGGGGCGACAATCACCTATTCCTAGTGCATTGTCAACATGCATATACGAAATTATCTATTGTCAATGTCTCATTGGGGTGTGCAGAAAGCCGCAGGCTTGGCGCACCAAAATACCGAAAGTTACCCACACTTTCTTGGCTTGTGAACAACAACACATTTCTTCCCAACGAGACACCCACCACCTGATGGCGTTGGTGCAATATTCGGATTCAGAGTCCGAGGAAGATACTTCACATAGTGAAATTTCTCCAAGACCAGCCAAGCGACTGCGGCAGGAAAACACTGCCACGCTGATTTCATCCCTCCCTCCACTGCCGAAAGCCTTCCATGATCTATATGCATCGAGCACTCGTATTAGTGTAAAAGATGATCCAAGCCTCCATGGGGGCCGTAAAAGGGCTATTCCGCATGTTGAAGGAAACTGGCCGACCCATATCTATTTAGAGTGTATGGTTACAATCTCCTACTATTCCTGATTCGTGAGCTAACATGAGCAGGGTATCCGTCAAGAGGAGAGCTGTCCGTATTGAGCAATGTTATTGCGCAGATGGAGGGGAAGCTTAGAAAGAGTAAAGTGGAGCTCAATAGCTTACTGCGAAGTGATCTTGGCGCACAACTCCCACTGCATATCAGCCTCTCAAGGCCGGTTGTTCTTCGGACTGAGCAAAGGCAGTCATTTTTGGAAATTTTTCAATCCGCCATTCAAGATTCAAACATACGAGCGTAAGTTGCCTTTGCCCCCTTACAGGGCTCTAAAGATTTGACATCGCACAAGGTTCAATGTTACAACGGAAGGCTTGCACTGTGTGTCCAATTATGAAAAGACACGGTGGTTCTATGTTCTGCGAGTCAAAACGCCGGAAAACGACGCCCTCAACCGCCTTCTGAAACTCTCAAATCGATCACTAGCTTTATTTAGCCAACCATCGCTCTATGAGGCTTCACCGCATATCTTGAACGCAGATGCAGACTCTAGCACCCCTATGCAATGGCAGCAAGGTGATTCTACAGACTACTCCCACTGCTTTCACATCTCTTTGGCTTGGAGCTTAACGGAGCCCTCTCCCGATGAAAGGGACGAGATCGCAAAGATAGAACTTCGAGGACTACGTGAGTTGAGTGTCTGCTTTGACTGCGTGAAGGTGAAAATCGGCAACAATATAACAAGTATGCCGCTTGCTAGTCTCCTGGGGTAATTAGTTAGAAAGGAACGGAGAATTTTATTTCTCCCGTGACATTTTAATGGTTCGACGCCTTGCATTAACACTAACTGTGCAGCTTCTGGATGACCAGCTGCAGGATCAGCTGACTAGTCACTAGTCACTGTATTCAAATCTGTCCCAGCGATCCAAGCGCGCATAATATATAAGAAGATGGGATCGAAGAGAAAAAGGTTGCTTAATAAAGTTCAGAAGTTCATGATCGGCTGCCGAGAAAATTCTATGTAGGCCATGATATATTCATCGTGGTAGCACTATTGGTAATATCATGAAACCTGCGTTGCAGTCAAGGCATATCAAAAAAAAAGAGGGAAAGGGGATCCAATGACTAGGATCCCAGATTGATGATTACAGTGCGCTTCGACTACTGTGATTCGTGCTTATCTGGTGACGTCGGGCTTCTATACCTAAATATCAGCACTTGTCTCAATATGAACTATGTACATACCAGAAGCAAGAGTTCATAATTATCATTAGACTTCTGGGGTAGAGGCGATAGGGATACAGGTAGGTCTAGAAAATGGGTTAATTTGTCTATCACACCTTCCAGAATCTCTTGATTCGCTTTTCTTGGGACTTTTTATTGTTAGATAACAATTCAATGGAATCCCTACAGAAGAAAAATGAACGAGATAAAATACGGATGCCTCAGGATAGGTAAATTACGGCCCAGGTGTAAGATTACAGACCTGGTTGTCGCGCCAAGAAACGCGTCCTTTCGATTTCCTCCCGTCCTCAAGCTGTTGGAGTAGACAACCTGCTGCCACGTCGATTCGTTATACTGCATCCACGCATGACTTGGATCGTGTGAGTAGGTTTGTATTGCAGATAACAACCAAAATGTCTGCATTGCACATCCCACCTGTAACGATAGTGAGTTTTGTCCTATGTTGTCCTGACCTCATCTCACTGACCCCCTTCGCCATAGGAAGACCTGCAAGCATTTCAAGCTAAACACTTTCCCGGAAGTGCCCAGTCTCTCGTATCTGAGTATGCATCCAATGAAAATGTAGCAGACGAGCTCGCAGACGATGATGACGGCCTTGGATACTACCCCGATGGTGTGAAGCGCACCCTGACGGACGAGCAGATAAAAATATTCAGACATAGTGAGATACACTCACTTTTACGCGAAAGACAACTTAGGGAAGAGGAGGAGGAGAGTCTGAAAGTTTCTGAATCCAATGAATCTAAGGACGATCAAGCAGATGATAATGACACTGCTGCGAAGCGATCTAATGTCGTCAGTGTAACTGATCAATCGACAGGCGAGGATCAACAAGCGAGAGCCCTGCAGTCCAATACCAGGCAGTCAGCGGCCAGAAACCAGACCGTAGATAACAGCACGAACCCTACGCTGGATTATGATGAAGACGCTTCTGGGGGTACTCACAAGTCTGCTCCATCAGGTTATCATTCTCATTTGGCTGGTCGCAGGATCGTTTCGTATGAAGATTAGCTGTTGGGTTCTTCGACGAAAATAGAGAATGGAGAACTAGTATCCATAGTGAACTTTCGGCATTATTTGAACCCGCCATTGCCCGATTACGGTCGGGGGTTCTGAACCCCTATCTAATGTTTCGTGAGTCTCCTCCCCTTGACCCTGGTTCAGCTATGATGAAACTTTTCGTATCAGTCATCCTTAGTCGGATCGCCATACCATCTGCGGATGCGTAAGGCTATGACGACTTAATCTTCTCTCTGAGCTATTTCCCACTAAGTTATGAATGTCGTCAATGTGGAGGCCGTAATGCTAATTTTTTCATGTGAGGCAGGGCGCTCTTTCGTACGGTTCGAGACATCGCACGGCCAGTGTACTAGTTTAGATGTAACTCCAAGTTTCTATCGGCGCCCAAGCGACGTGGGACCATCACCTAGATATCAACCATGTGTCTTGACACAATTAGCCATTGAGGTTGAATATATCTGGTTGCGACACTTAAGCAATCTAAAACTTAGCTACGCAAGCTATTGACATGGGATATCAACCTCACTGCAAATCGCTCAGTGGTCGGAGGTAAATCCATTCCTGGAGGAATTAATCACCACTGCGGTGACGGAAACATGTCCCGTTCAGTAGCCCTGGTATTTCTTCATGGATTTGCATTTCGTGCGGGACAAAAAAAATGATTCTGAACAATCTAGTCATAACAAAACATTTTCTCAATGCAGCAATTGTTTAAAGGGCAAAATTCATATCCGAATTTGTATCAATGACAAGGTCGCCTGCTGATCCTAGTTTGCAAGTCGACCGTTCTCGTCGTCGTCCTCGAGCCTTATTTCCCCCTGTTTGGGAATAAACCCCCAAAATATGCCGATACCAATAAGCAAGCCGACCATGATCGGTTGCAAGACTTGAACACCCGCTTTCGAGGCTATTGCGCCTGTCATGAAGGGGAAAGCGGCCGAGCCAGCTTGTCCTAGACTCGCAGTGAACCCTGTTCCAGAGGGTTAGCAAAACGGCACTGAGTCTGTAAAATGTGCAAAAGAAAGACGATGCTCGGTCAACATACCTATCGCCCCGACATGTAGCTCCGGGGGCACGATTTCGGTAAGAACATACAGTCCAACAGGGTAAAACGGTCCAATGAAGAATCCTATTTGAATTGTCAGCATTTCACCAGTTTCTGCTGCGAGTGTCCAAGTCCAAAGTTGATTACCCAAGAGGAAAACTGCGACAGCATTTACTGGGATACTCGGAACGATCCAGAACATGAGCTGCATCGCCAGTGCCAGCACGAGATAAATGAACACCATTCGACGTTCACCAAATTTGTGTGTGATGTCCGCGAGCAGGACTCGGCCCACGGTAAAGCCAGTCCAAAAGCCGGAGGCGATATAACCTACTTTCTTCGGGTCACCATGTCTTACTGAGACGATGAACTGAACAATCCATCCTGTTCAGGTTAGCCGAAACCGAAAGACATATATACTTGGCTTATGTTCTGAGATCCTACCTCCAGAAGCCACCTCCGCACCAGCATAGAGGAAGAAGAATCCATTCAGGATCCACACCGATCGATTAGCTAGCGTAGCCTTCAATTCACTGCCAGCGGTATCCTTGGCATTTTGCACATTAGGTCGGAAAAGACCTCGCCTGAACGTCCAAGCGAGAAGCAAGATATTCACAACGCCCACGCAAAACACGATCAAATAGTAATGATGCCATTCTGGCGTCCGCGAGGCGATTGTGTTAGCAATCAGTGGAGCAATGATAGTTCCCAATCCATATACAGCATGGAGTATACCCAGCCATCTATGAGCATTTTTCACAGTGATAGTGAAGGCATTTGCCTGCGCATCCTGGAAAGCGACACCCATGCCTGTGAAAAAGAAGGCGGCCATGAAAAGAGGATAGGGCGGGTGCCAGAACATGAGCGCATACCCGAGGCATTGAACCGTTGCGCCCAAGAGTAGCGTGCCCCCCGTTCCTAGCCTGGAGCAGACATGGATATTGGCAAAGCAGGCGCAAAGCCAGCCGGTAAAATTGACGAGATAAATGAATGAGACTTGCAGCAAACCTATGTCGTAGGTCGGTTGGATGTAGGGTATCAGGACACCAGTGGCAGCGTCTACACATGGTCAGTTCGGAGTTTTTAATATGTCCGGATGACCACAAATACAGACCATTCAGTCCAGCTACCATGACCGCGAAGTTTGAACTAATTATTTTGCCTATAACCTGGCGAGCATCCTTCTGATCGTAGAAGGATGGCTCGGGGGTCGAGTCATCGTTATCCTGCACGATACGGCCGTTTTCCGTCTCGGTAGCCATGGTTGTAAATCCTCGCTACTGAGGTCGTAGAAGGAGGAGAGGCAAGAGGCAGACGATGCTTCAATATCTTTTGACGTCGGGCTCCAGAGCCGCAATGGGTCTACGCCAGGCTACGGCAATACGAATGACATGGTGGAGGGGTAAATCAACTACGAAGGTCCAAGCGAGCTGACTCAAGCCTTGGCGATGCGAGGGGCGACCTTCGCTCCGAAGGCATAAACCTGCTTCAATTATACTCCCAGGCAAAATCTCATCCAGTTTGACTCTCCAGGTATTGGCATCTGAGCCAAAAACATCGCCGTCCAGCGATTGAAATGTTGGACGGGACTGCCCAATCGTAGCGTTCGCTGATATAGGGCTAGCCAATCGGTGCCCTGTATGTACTCGGCCAAGTACTACCAAGTAGTAGTAGGTACCGAATCACCTCTGCGCAGGGCATTTGCTTTGCTTGCCCCTCCCGTTCATTCTCAAGGAGATCCCGTACACCCGGCAGGATTTTGATCTCTGAGGCGGAAATGCTAAATCTGAGGTCTAGAGGCCGAGCCTCTGAGGCACTTCAACTCAAAACGTGAGTACCTTGTCGAGCTTATGGGGAAGTGCCTTATTCTTCTTTATCCGCCATAGACAACAAAGACTCGAGGAGACTCATACTAGTTCACTCAAACCCATAGACATTGACACAAGGAAATCAGCACCGAGAATAGGATGAATCCCTAGATGAGTCCTTGAAACGTGTCGAGGACTGTGTCGGTGACATCACGGTCAAGTGTCACTGTAAGACACAATTTTCCAAATCCACATTTTCACTCTCATTATCTCCCAGAGGGCGTATCCTCTGGATTTATCGAGATACGGTCTTGATTTATCTTGTAACCCACAGCACGAGGGCGGAGCCACTGTGGGCCGAAACCATGACTAACAGAAACTTCCCCAGAAAAATCTGATCCCACTACTCCGTACTCCGTACATTGAGATAGGAATCACCGACTCTCCCATTCGTCCGGGGTGGTGATAAATCGCGCATCCATCACTGGGCGGCTACCCCGGACCCCAGAAAGCAAACAAGGAACCGGATGTTTTCCTGGTGGAAATACCCGCAAGTTGAAGAAAGCCGTGTCGGTTGAGGCGGTACACCGCAACCGATCCACAATCGGGCACTGCGGGAGAGCTTGTTCGAGATACCTCGGGATAATTATTTGGTAATGGTTATTGCTTCATCCATTCACGGGAATTCTGTAGTTTAATTACCGGCGGAAAAGCCCCATTAAGTCGTATCCGGGGTATTTTAGGCTGCCCTGGGGATGGAGCGGGGGGTTGGTGTCTGGGGTTGAGCCGATCTGGGGTACGCTTTCCATGGTGAGATCGAGTACATTTGGAATAATTATCAAATCAACGATTACGGTGAAGCCCAAATTCCGCTGGCTAGGGTACTGTGCAGAAGTCATACATAGGAGCTTTTTGTCGGAATCGGGATAATGCTTTCGTGTTCCTGTGGAATCGTTTCCGAGGCCGAGGGTAGCCGAGCAGTATATACGAGTCACGTCCTTCACTTGGCTTAAACCTTGGGACATCATTGCAAGAAACATCCGGGGACTTGAAGAGTTTTTTTCCTTTCCTTTCTTTTTGGGATTCTCCTTCCAGAAAAAGGTTAAGCAATCAAACTCAAAAAGCAAACCTACAGGCAAGTTTCCTGGGGTCTTCAAGGAAGGCTGTATGCTCAGTGGGCACCAAGGTGTATTCTACCTGCTGCAGCGCAGGTGAGTAGCTGCATCTCTGTAGATAAGCATGTCGCATGGCAAGCTGCTAGTGCTTGCTTAGTTTACCTTCTTATTGATAAAAGAACATGACTCAGTTACATAACCACAATCTTATCAAAGAGTCCATTCCATCTATTTCTAAACGATTAGCTTTGCACACGTTTACACAGAAGAGCGATTGTGTCACGGTGCTCATGCAGTGACGGCAGATCTGCATCTGTACTGGTTGAGTCGGGATGATTGGAGACAATGCGGACATTAAGGGACCGTCCGCATTCGTCCACGACGCCATGCCGAAGCTTATCCCGCTTGGGGCGGAATAAACCGTACTCCGGACTCGGTCGAGAGTATGGAGAGCATGTAGACATCAAAGGAACGTCGATAACGATCTCTAGATGCGTCTATCTTGAGGCTTTGGGATCGATTTCTCAATCCCCCTTGCACCAAACAACTGGCACCGTGTCCAACATGCGTCAACGGGCGTCGGCCTCTTTATCACACCCCATCTTCACCAGATCCACAATAGAATGTGACTGCGGGCCTCCAACAGCCCAGACTGGGTACTGCCAATTTCCATTACATCGCATTTTCATGATTCGTTCTGGTCAGCCAGTGACCCACTGAAACCAAGCGATCTTCGCCACCGATGACAGGCTGAGAGTCCTGAGACAGGATATTCTGCTTGTGGAGACTGGGGTTAGTGCAGGTCTACGGGGTCAGTATGGTTCGCTCTTGATTTGAAAAAGGAGCTTGGAAGCCAAAGATAGGTTGAGCTGTGAGATTTACTGCCTCTTAGTGCTCCCCTTTCTCCCGACCCTCCTCTGCCAACTCCCTCACCAGGCAGCTCTTCTGCTCGCCCTCACCTTCTAAGCTCCTTTATATATCTGAGCAGGGAACCCTTCTATTCCTCTTTTTTTTTTTTTGTTTTTTTTCTCTTGTCCTCACGCAAGCTCCACTTGCCATAATTCTTTCTAGTAAACTTATTCATTCATTGCATAGCAAAAAGGTGGCCATTATGAGTCCCCCTCAGATTGTCTCATTATCCCCTACTGCGAACCATGTGGAGCAGGTTGAGCAGCAGGAGAAGCGTATGCCCGCCGACCAGCAATCATTCAACATGGATGAGAAGAAAGAAGAGATATCCCCATATATGCAAGATGCCTTCGGTGACGAGGAGTTTGCCGAAGTCAAGTACAAGGTCCTCAAGTGGTGGTGTGTACTGGGGAACCTCAATGACTGCTGAGCAAGATCTCTGACAATTAATCCTTCCCATAGGCAATGCGGTTTGCTCATGGTGGCCGAGACAGTGTCTTTGGGTGTCCTTTCCTTACCAGCGGCCGTCGCCGGCTTAGGCTTAGTCCCGTACGTACTCTCATGGAGACGATGTTACATTGACTGACATTATATCGATAGCGCTCTCATTATCTTGGTTTTCTTCGGAGCCCTGGCTACATACACTGGTTATGTGATTGGGCAATTCAAATGGAGATACCCTCACATCTCGAATATGGCCGATGCGGGTGAGGTGCTTGCGGGCAAATTTGGGCGTGAACTACTAGGAGTTACTCAGACACTGTTCCTAGTATTCATCATGGCCAGTCATATACTCACGTTTGTCATTGCTATGAACACCCTTACTGAGCATGGCACCTGCTCTATTGTCTTTGGAGTGGTTGGAGCGGTGGTATCCTTTGTATTGTCCCTGCCTCGGACGCTGGCCAAGATGTCCTGGCTATCGCTTGTTTGTAAGGGACCCTCGATCGTACTTTCTAGGGATGATATTGACAAGCAACAGCGTTTATCAGTATTCTGTCGGCTGTTATCATCACTATGATCGGTGTTGGCATCTTAGCTCCCGGGGCCGGGAGCATGCAGGTTACGGTTAAGACCGACCTGGTCCACGGGTTCACGTCTGTCACGAACATTGTTTTCGCTTTCGGTATGTTGTCATTCACTTTGGCGAGATCGACAATTATCTCTAACCAAATCAGCTGGACATGCCGCCTTCTTCGGCTTTGCCGCCGAGTTGAAGGACCCCCGGGACTTCCCCAAGGCTCTGTGTTTACTACAGAGTATCGACATCTCCCTATACATCATTGCAGCAGTGGTCATCTACCGCTACGCTGGTGTTGATGTCGCCTCTCCTGCCCTGGGGTCAGCAAGCCCTGTCGTCTCGAAAGTTGCCTACGGCATTGCCTTGCCAACCGTAAGTCACAGCTCTCGAAAGCCGAACGCAATGACTAATAAAACTAGATCATTATTGCTGGTGTCATCAACGGCCACATCGCCTTCAAATACATCTATATCCGTATCTTCCGTGGTACCGACCGCATGCATAAGCGCGACTGGGTCGCGGTCAGCTCCTGGGTGGGCATTGCTGCGAGTCTGTGGATCCTCGCCTGGATCATTGCCGAAGCTATTCCTGTCTTCAGCAACCTTCTCGGTTTGATTGTATGTGTACTTCATTCTCAAAGTCACTAACCATCGTTCACACACTAATACCAATAACAGACTGCCCTTTTCGCCAGCTGGTTCACCTTCGGCCTCAGCGGAATGTTCTGGCTGCACATGAACAAAGGCCTTTGGTTTTCCTCTCCAAAGAAAATTCTTCTTACCCTCGTGAACCTGATGGCTATTGTCGTCGCTGCCACACTTGTGAGTTTGCTAATCTACCCTATAGCCAACCCCATACCCCCCATCCGATAAAGTCAGTAGCTCATGGATACGCAGTGCGGCCTCGGCCTTTACGTCTCCGGTAAAGCCATCCATGACGACCCGAGTAGTGCAAGTTTCTCTTGCGCGAATAATGCGTAACGGTTCAGGGATTCGGTCTTGCCTTGTTTTATGCGATACAGCGTGCGTATAGATATACGGTGGATATGGGATTGGGTTCAATGGCGTTTGTGACTGTCTGATGGTATGGCTCTTGTATATATGTACCAATACATACCGGATTCTCTAGAACGACTGTAGTTTCCCCCGGTCTTGGATATTGCCGCTTGATTAGGGGTACTTACTCATGGGCTTTTGTCGGTGAATATGTCACGTAGATACAGATCACCGCTCTGCCGTAGGCTTCACCCCTGGCCGGAGGGGCGGTTGTCATCTGCCGAATCTATGAGGCCAATCAGAAGGTGTTCAGGCTCTTAGTACAAAAGGCCAGATACGGTGTCTATTTGGGATTGTTGACTAGGAAGGTGATAAGGAAGGATATGCTCGAGTTGATGACACTAGCCAGATATATTCATACCAGGCTGACAGATGCGCAGTATACAATCACGGTGTGCTATGCGATAGTGACTGTTTGGGTGTCGATGGAAATATAGTAAACGTGTTGGGCATACTACGGATATACTCATCTAATGATCAGATAAAAATTTACTATCATAGTATTGTGGCCAGCCACGATGCAAACTCTCGAATGCTATTAATCTCTAATAATACAACAATCAGGTATCTATTCGGACCCCCGGCTAGCTCGCTTCATCCGTCTTCGTTTCCGTCGACAGGAGTCGATCGCCTCGGGCGTCAAGATCTCCGGCGGTAGGTCAAAGTCTCGCTCTTCCATCTCCGGAACAGCATAGCCAAAGGCGAACCGGGTCCGGCCCTTTCTATGTGCCGACAGCGCCGTGTCCCGCAGGTGACGCTTGGCATAGAACGAAGTAAATGGTTTCTTATCATCTACGGGGGGTGGCAGGGGTTGCAGGATCTCCGGTTCCATGGGCTTGGTCTTTTTCCGTCCTTCAGACGCCGTTGATTTCGGCTTCTTCCCGGCTGTTGCAGACCGAGCTTCCTGGATTAATTGGCGGGCGGCCCAGGCATCTACATCATTGATATCCGGTGGCTCGCTGTAGCTTGGAACATCTGATAGCGATACACTAGGGGAGTCTTCCGCTTCGGAATCTGGGATGCCAGGGGCCTGGTTATGCTGTTGTGTCATGGTGTCCTGGGCTTCTGCAGTGGCATTTAACGAAGGATTGGTGGCAGTAGCAGCAGCAGCCTTCTCCTTTTCGACCTTGCGTCGCTTTTCTTCTTCTTTCCAGATCTTGAATTTCTGGATCAGGGCGGAGATTTCCTTAACGAAGTAGTCTCGCTTTGGTTCGTATTGTTTCTTCTCCTGGTCAGATAATAAACCCGTGATTCCCATTATGCGCAACCAGTCGTGGCTCTGTAGCTCGTCCAGTAGACGATCCAGCTGTTGTTTCTCATGTTGGGCTCGTTCTCGCTCAATATTCCGTAGCTGTTTTTCTTGCCGTTCGTTTCGTCGATGGGCCTTGAAGTATGTTCCCTCATTCAGGGGGTCCTCTTCGGGCGTATCGCTAGGTTCACTTGGTTGCGGTTCGGGGAGACTGATGGACTCGCAGTTGTGTAGCTGAAGTAGAGGGTTTCCGAACGGGGTGTCTGTGTCGGGTGAGGGGAGATCGGACGAGGAGATGGAGGACTCAGAATGATCATCGATCAATTTGATGGCAGTATGGACCGCAAGGAACTCTAGAAGCGAGTTAGTTTGCAGCTCTCAATAGCGTGACAAGCGTTGGAGCGTACCCGTCTTCGGCGGCTCTAAGCTCAGCAATTGTTCGTAGTTGGGGAAATACAGGGCCAATTCGCTTCTCGCTCTGGAACCCCCATCGTGCGAACGAAGTGATCGACGCTCCCGCACGGCGGGTGTGGATTGCGCTGATGTTGGTTGTTGCGACGGAGTCGCAATCTTCTCGTTGGGCGACTCCGCAGGCTGAGAGCGCGCCTGGACGCGATTTTGTGTGGCGGACGCCGGGAGAGGTGTATCGGCATCGGCAACACGGCGTCTGCGAGCGGCGGGGGTAGTCGTGGTGGTAGTGGTCGGCGTGGCTTTCGCAAAATAGCGTCTGATATCCGTGGGCGCGGGCGAAATGGTATCTAGGGGATCAGGCGATTCACGCGAGAGGAGCGAGGGGGCGGCGGCGGGGGTCTCATTGCGGTGAAGTCGGAGATGCGTAGCGTGTGGGGTGTCGGAGGGCGGATGATGATGGGAGGAGGGCGACAGAAGCGGTCGGCGCGCAGAGGAGCGGCGCGGAAGAGAAGAGGGGGCGCGCCGGATGTGAGCGACTTTATTCTTGGGGGTGGTCTTGGAGGGACTGTCGACAGTCGTCGTATCAAGTAAGTCAGGAGAGCTCTTGCGCCGGCGAGACGAGGGAGGAGGATTCAAACGAGGGCGCTTCGACGGAGATGGTCGACGGTCGTCGTCGTCGTTGGGGGTTTCTTCTTGTCGCACAGAAACGCGCAAAGACGACCGAACAGCCATGACGGTCGAGGTCATTGGGGATTTCAATGGCGGGAATTGACGGCAGGCAGGCAAGGTCGGTCTCATGCGGTCCCCCTGTCCCAAGCTGAAAACCTCGCTTTCATCCAGATCTTCAGGGTGTTTTTTTTCTTTGTTTCTCTCGTCGGGGGAAGTTTTGACGCTGCCGTCGCGCGGTTTGGGATGCTCTGTGACCCGTCATTACCGTATTCTATTCTTGGCGACTCCCTTTTTCCGGCCATTTCCCTCCAAGATGAGGAATGCAGGAAGTTTTAGTGAGGTATGGTATGTTATGGCGATGTTCAAAAAATACAATACCAGAACCGAACGGTACAGCAAGCTCCTGACTTGTAGAGCAAAATCATTTTGGTTTGAATTCCGGAGTAGATTTAACATCTTCAATTCCATCATTCCTTCCTATAGTCTCTCACTCTCTCTCTCTCTCACTCTCACTCTTCCTCCCCATTCATCAATCATTTCATTGGTCTTTCGATGGAAGCCGTACAACAATCTCCATGTGATATACTACGACTAAGCAAAAATCATGTCCACTCCTCTCGGACTTTATTCCGACATTCATCCTGGTCCCTGGTCATAATCACGAGATTATTCCCCCAATGGCAGTTTCAATTGCCTTGAACCCCAGACCAAGAAAAGAAACGTGGGGGCAGTGGCATGGGGAATTTTCCTTCCTTTGGCTTCAACACCCAGTCATTCAATAAACTCCCAAGAATGAGCCCCATCGGATCTCCTCCCCTCCCTCTGTGGGGTGCGTGGGGGTTGCGAATAATCATCCGCATCATAGGCTCATGAGAGGAACTATACTGGACATGAGCCACTGAATGCGAGCCCCCCTCTTTGGAACCACAATTTCTTCTCCTCGTATCTTCTATTCTTTAATCCTGTCGCCCCTCCTTCTTTCCGATCATTTTCCTTTTGTTTTTTGTCTTTGCGTTTTTTGATCCCTCCCTGGTTACCGCATATCCCCAGTAAGTCTAATCCTACCAACTAACTTGTAGGGCTCTTTCACTAATTCACGTTTAGCTACCCTAGATTTCACAGTTACATCACTATGGCTCCAATCGGAACTTCACCAAAACGCGCTCTGACCCCCGGCTTCTACGTCCCAACGGTCGCTTTCTTCGCCGGCCCCGATGAAGATGTCGATGTCCCCACCGTCGAGAAACATGCCGCCTATCTCGCCCAGTCTGGAATCGCCGGTCTAGTCGTACAAGGCAGCAACGGCGAAGCCGTCCACCTGGACAGAGACGAACGGAAAACAATTACAGCAGCTACCCGTCGGGCATTGGACGCCCATGGCGCCGAGTCGATGCCGGTCATCGTCGGATGCGGTGCCTCGTCCACCCGTGAAACCATTCAATTGTGCAAGGATGCCGGCGAATCTGGAGGTGACTATGCTTTGGTCTTACCGCCATGCTACTACAAGTCCCTGGTCAGCAACGAAGCCCTCCGTGACCACTTCCGCGCCGTGGCGTCCGCATCCCCCGTCCCGGTTTTGATCTACAACTTCCCCGGTGCTTCGTCCGGTCTGGACCTCACCTCCGACGACATCCTAGCACTCTCACAGCACCCGAACATTGTGGGTGTCAAGCTGACCTGCGGTAACACCGGAAAATTAGCCCGCATTGCCGCCCAGGCCAAACCAGAATTCCTGACGTTCGGGGGGTCGGCTGATTTCACACTCCAGACCCTCGTCGCCGGTGGTGCAGGTATCATCGGTGGCACTGCCAATCTAATCCCTCGGTCGTGCGTCTATGTTATGAAGCTCTACAACGAGGGTAAGGTGAAGGAAGCCCAGGCGGCCCAGGCGGTCGTGGCCCGAGCAGATTGGCTTGCGATCAAGGGGGGATTCGTGGCTGTCAAGAGCGCACTCCAGAGCTATCGGGGATATGGTGCACAGCCGCGCCGGCCGTGCGTGGAGCCATCGGCCGAGGAGGCGGCTGCTTTGAAGGAAGCATTCAGCGAAGCAGTGGAGCTGGAAAGACGGCTAGAGAAGGCATAACAGACTTATGATTTCATTTATACCATGTAATTACAAACTGCATTAAGATGCGAAGGCGACGTAATCTATCAATTTCCAATCTTGACGTCAGTCAAGGATTGCAGATGAAATACCTGCAACAAACTTGGAGAGTCAGGATCCCAGCCCTGGAGGTATACAAATACTGGAAGGAAAAACAGATGCACCGTTTCCTCTAAGCATTATTGGCCTCTTCTTACTGCTAAACTAAATACAAAGCAACCTAATCTAGTTGCCAAACGGAGAGATAAGAAACTATGGTAGCTTCATCATTCCCTTAAACCCATGTTACTATAAACAAGTATGGACCTCTTTCCCTCAGTTGAAGGGCAACAATAATCAGATGTGATACAATCTCGATAGTAGCATAATTCCTGGTCATGCGCCGCAAACCAACATCTATGTAGTCTTGTCTTGACTTTATCTCCTCGTGATCGACATCAGCACGTGAGAAATCAGTACCATAACCCTAATACGCCACAACATGGATCTAGAATACAACTTCAACTATGATATCATGAAACACCTGACAAACATATTAGCATGAAACTGTGGTACCAGTATCTTAACAAACCAGACAAGATCGTGAACTTAGTACAGACTGTGACGTCCCTGGGAATGAACCGACACAGGATAGTAGCTTGAGTGAATCAGCGCCATTCATTCCGGCAATGTTTTCTGAGACGTTTCATACAACGGATCCTGACACACTTTCCTGGTCCTAGCTTTTCTTAATCTGCACGGTGTTGTCATTCTGGTATGCATTAGTGCCGGGGATCTTATATTTCTCGTGTTTCAATAATGCTTGCCTTTGTTCAAAGCATGATGAAACACCTTTGTTCTCGACCATGACTCTAGTAATTTCCCGGGCCGTCTATGTGACGTGACACTTAATTAAACACCATAATCCTCACAGGATGACAAGATGGAGAGCGGCACTGATAACAGCTCCCTTGTAATATCAACGCAAGGGGGTTGCGAACGACTTCTCAGATGGTTGAGATGATACCGAACGGCGATTAATATGAAGTAGTACGCCTCAGCTACAGCTCACCTACGAGGTTCTGGAAGAAATGTTGTTTTGAATTTGGTGAGAAGGGCAATTCTAGCGAGCCTTGATTTTCGGTGTGTCCGATGCAGGGTGTTTTGTACCCTTGGTTTATCATTCATCCTACCAAGTTTCAGGCAGTCATCATAGAATGGCTGATCAAACTGAGGGCCTCAGTTTACTTAGCTACCTAGTCTACGTAATATAATGCCCTGACTCCTGTGTATTACTATCTGAAAGGAAGTCAATGCAGGATACCTCTAAATCTAGAACAATTCTCTAATTCCTGGAGAAAATATCTTCTAGAGGGGTTGGTAGTTCGATATTTAGGGAAGGGCGATGTGAAGCAGTAGTTTAAGCAGCCAGATTCGATCATGATATACAAACAATCATATTATGTGTTAGCAGGACACTCATCCCGCTGCATAGTGTGCACCGGTGCAGAGACATAACAAGGGAGAATTGGATGTCTTGAGCATAATCAGTCGATCGACCGGTGGTCTATATAGGCTGGTGTTCCCCTTTGTTAAGCATACTGATACTTTCTAATGACTTGCTTGAGCGTTCTTCTCCTTGAGGCCTTCTCAGCGTACGCTTCATAGCCCTTCTTCTTCTGTAAGCACCCCCGATCCATCTAGCGCAGGACGTCCAATGGTTTCACCTTGACCATTATCACCTACCCATCCAGGCAAATCATCCAAGGCATCGATCTTACCATCATCACACGAGACTTTGAGAGGCAAACTTCCACTAATCGAGCCACCCAGTCTCAACATACTAAACGCGTTTCAACGAGCTAGTCCACCGAGAAAGCCAACTCACATAGATCGCCGTTGCCAATAACCCCGACAAATGAACCCCTTTCAGTATAGACACTGCAATAATCCCCGAAATCGAGATGCACGGCTTCTGGGAACCAGCCCCCAATGACATGTAGCACCACCGCCCAGACCAAAAAAGTGCTACGATAGCGCGACTATTGCGCCAGGTGGGAGTATGTTGCGACATCTCTCCAACCTTTGTCTGCTAGCGCAACCTTCTGGCGAAGTGTGAAGTTTGGATGTTGTAAGTATACTACAACGACACTCGAACATACAGTAGACGTTAAAGGAATAGTCAGCACGCTGGCAACAGACTGGATGGCTTGGGCAACCTTATACCATTTCTCGTTTCGATAGTATTTAGCCTGAATTTGCCCGTTATAGAAAACCACATAATCGCTGGTATCGGCACCATAATGATCCATCGTGATAGGACGGTACGTGAGCTTGCAACTAACGATCCAGGAGAAAAGAACCAGAGCTGCGCAGAACAGCACAAGCCAAACGAAGTATGTCGAATGCCCGCATTTGAGTCGCACTGGTTTCATTAGGGTCATCTTCTCCCTGGTTCCTACTAGCAGCATGTATCTGATTGCTGGAAATGAAGGGCTGGGGGACCATTTCTGAAATCCATCACAGCGTGGAACACAGGTTTGGAACAACCTAGGCTGCACTATTTGGTTGTTGTAATAAGGCTGCGAGAGGGGATGAGGCTGAAATTCAGGGCAAGGGCCATTGCCTCATCCCAGCCCCAATTGGCTAGGTGCAGTCGCCATCATCTTGCTCGGGTCATAGACTCATAGCATTGCATACTAGGGCTTGTATCAGGAAAGCACAGTCTGTCTGTCACAGGTCACGTCCATGGCTGTCTGGACTATTTCAAATAGTACAGTAACTGATTTTGCCATATCTTTCTCATGTAAATGCTTTTTAAGAATAGTAGACATGGAGAGCTTTTCAATAGATGTATAGAGTAATAGTAGCTCAAGTACTTGACCGCCTGAAGAAGACTAATCCTGTATAGAAAGGCAGCAACTGATCTGTCTATTCAGACCCCGACCGTGGAAAAGGAATTTGGGACTTGTGTATCGCAGCCTTCATATCTCTGCCAAAGATGCCTTGTTTAAGTCGGAAAAAGTATATATGGGATGCTTATATAGCAAAGACCCTATACTAGATTTTATTCCCAAAAAGAATCGCTATTGATGACAATTTTGGCCAGAGATTGTAGCTCTCAAAAAGCTGCACTATTCAACGAGGCAACTCATAGTGTGTACAATTTATTCTGTCGGAAGATACCAGCGCTCAGGCTTAGTAGACAGGGTCCCTCATAGGCTCATACAACACAAAATCTATTAGTGCCTAAGCCCCATGACTTTGAAAATGTGACCCTCGATTCTCCTCTCCACGAGGGTTACATGCTCTAGAACCCCGACACTACAACTTAATCATTCCATTAACAGAAAAACCACCCATATCACCAGCCAAGAAGCCTCCCCGCCGTCGAAAGTCAAACAACATGCAAGTACACGACATCACCACCTATATCAAGACTAGCTTTCTGGGCAGATAAGCCAAGCTGGTCCAGAGCTGGTGTCGCTGTCTGGTAGGCTGTACCATAAGCGACTTTTGTGCCCTATCGCTGTTACGGAGTTTTTGGCCTAGTTTGGGCATGGGTGTTGTTTTTGGGGGTTTCTAGTGAGTTTAAATCAATACATACTACATTCCCAAAAACATATCTTGTGCAGTTACAGAGCTGAAAGCTCTATATTTCTTTCAACCACTATACATGCATACCAGATATGAATAAACAACCAAGATGAACAAAGTAGCGTCGGATCTCATCTCCTCCCTGACTCTCGAAACAGTTCTCCTCATCCGCGGAAAGGACAGGCTTCCCTAGAAGCCCACCTTCAAGACCGCCTGCTGGATGAGCTTCATCTCCATGCTGGCTATGGAGTCCGTGGAGAATGTCGTCGAGTACCATCTTCCTGGGGGTGTGGTTATGCTGGGCGACCCGGGATTTTGGGCTGCAGCGGTGGCAGCATGGGGGCTGGGTTTTTGCTCCGTTGCCGTGGAATTACCTTAGGTTAAGGGCTTGGAGGCAGGCTTGTCATTAGTTGGTCGTGACTACATAGATTACTTTAGGTTCTGGGGTGAGAGCGTGGTGGTTGGAATGGAATGGAATGTATGAATAAGGAATTGTACTATACTAGATAGATGTAGAATGATTAGCTCCGCTCCTTATAAACAGTTTGTATGTGATTGAAAGCTTCCTTGACAATAGCAGAAGGGGTAGATATCTTTATCACAGAGTTGCAAGCGGAAGGTTGCTGATAACTAGAGTTAGTCAAGAGGATAAAGGATAGAGAAAATATAATATCAAACTTTCGTCAATGCTCTACTGTGAGTTTTGCGTCAAGTCCAAAATTGCGTTCTTTTCACTGGAACAATGTTTCTATAAAGTCAATCCATCGGTTCGAGTGCCGAGATTGGAACAATAGGTAGTTGTGGATGTGAACCCGGTCTCTGCAGAAAGCAGTTCGTTAAGCGTCGTACAGGAATGTCCGATTACCGATGTAGATCTTTCGAGCTTCTTCCCATACAGTGGAAAGATACCCTTGGGTACCGGTCCTCGATTCACCGTAGCTCAGCAACCCTTGATTTAGATCCAGTAGAATCACATTTTCATATAATAGCATGTACCGCATTGTATCCCCGAGTCTCAGGTGTGGGTCTTTAACAAAGACAAGTATGCAAGTGAACCGTGCGCCCAATTGAAAATTGGCTAACATTCCAGCTCCTGGGAAGTTCTCCACGACAACATCAGGGACTGTGGAGACATCGGTTGGAACAAGCGAACAACCACTTTCTCTCCCACAGTAAATGAAGAAACACTGCTAGAATCTTGTTCAAAGTACACCATACTTCCTCAGGTCTGTCTCGATTCATTCAAAACGTCATCAGCCACGACATGTATCTGACATTGACGACCGCTGTGGATATCTGTTGAGTAGATCTATTTGTGCTGGAGGCTTGAATTGATTCCTGACTCGCAGATGGCACGAGCGTAAGCTTGTGGGCTATTATTAGTAGCTGGAAGACGTCCCCGCTGGGGTGAATTTATAAATATGTATGGAGTCCTTGTGGGTTGACAGCCAGTTAAAGTTGCCAAGGGAGAATGTAAAGTTGCAATGACTGACAATGGAACCATTTGACTTGCCCTGGCTCGTTGGTAGAGTGGCAATGCAAAGAATAAAATAAAACGAGTCATAAGATTATTGGATCCATGGTTGTGCTGGCGGGCGGGGGGTTGTGGAAGTGGAAAGGGTCAGGAACGTCTCCACATTTCATTGGGATGCCTGGGGAACAATAAAAGTGATCTGTCAATGAAAGGAGATCTGAAGACTGTCTTGTTTCTAAGCGATGTCACTGTAGCAGTTTAAGCCAGAGAGGGTAATGAAAGCCAGGATCATTAAAGAGGGGGAGGTGTCATTCAATGAAAGACTTTCATTCATATTCAATCACTTATCGGGAGACCTGCTATAATAATACCGGGTTAAATTGAAGGGTCATGCATGTTACACCGTAACCAGATGTAACCGTTTCTTACTTTGTTGCCGCAGTGCGACAGCCTACTGATACGGTGACTCGTAGGTACTGTACCCAAGATCTCCCATTGGGGGCGGTAATGGTACGGTATAAGGGGAATCAACAATGATGTGCAGGTCTAAGCCCCTTTCAGGCGCGCCTTCGGAATCCTGGGAATCCTGGGACTCATTCTCGAACGTAGTCTCGATCCCTCTGTTCCGTTGCAGATTCTTGTTAAAATGAGAAGGATGGTGACCGGTATGGTGAAGGGAATGCCAACGGAGAAAGGGATCGACATTACCAGCCCTTGACTGAATCCACTATCGATTATTTTGCCTAACCTTTAAGCTCGCCCTTCCCTGCACTTCGACGTTACAATTCCTTCTCTTCTTATTTCTTTTTTTTTACTCCCCTATGCGATAAGCAACTCTTTCAGCAGGGTTGTCTCAACAAATTCATTCAATTATGCGGATCACTCGGATCTGCACCGTGCTCTTCACGGTATCCTCAGCCGTAGCCGTCAGTGTGAATCCTTTACCGGCGCCGCGTGAGATCTCCTGGGGTTCCTCCGGTCCCAAATCCGTCGCTGGAGAGCTGCAGCTGCGCATTGAAACTGACACGCAGAATGGTATTGTGGCCGATGCATGGTCTCGTGCATGGGAGACCATAGTCGCCTTGCGATGGGTCCCCGCTGCCACAGAAGCTCCCATCTCTTCCTTCGAGCCTTTCCCAACTCCCACAGCGGGCGCTTCCAGAAAAACGAAGCGCGCCTCAAATGCGCTGCAATATGTTGATGTTCACGTCGACGATACTGAGGCCGATCTTCAGCACGGTGTTGATGAGTCTTACACGCTCGAGGTCAAGGAGGATTCGGATAGCATTACGGTTAACGCCCAGACCGTCTGGGGTGCTCTGCATGCATTTACTACTCTCCAACAACTGGTCATATCCGATGGCCACGGCGGTTTGATTATTGAAGAGCCAGTCAGCATTAAAGATTCTCCGCTTTATCCCTACCGTGGAATTATGCTTGATACCGGTCGTAACTTTATCACTTTGCCCAAAATTTTCGAGCAGTTGGAGGGTATGGCCCTTTCGAAGCTCAACGTACTACACTGGCACATTGACGACGCACAATCTTGGCCTATCTGGGTCGACGCTTACCCCGAGATGGTCAAAGATGCTTATTCGCCCCATGAGATTTACTCGCGCAATGATGTCCGCAACATTGTCAATTATGCTCGAGCTCGTGGTATCCGTGTGATCCCCGAAATTGACATGCCAAGTCACTCCTCGTCAGGCTGGAAGCAAGTTGACCCCGAAATGGTTACTTGCACGGACTCCTGGTGGTCCAACGATGACTGGCCTCTCCATACCGCTGTTGAGCCAAACCCGGGTCAGCTTGACATCATCTACAACAAAACCTACGAGGTCGTGGGCAATGTCTACAAGGAACTGTCGGACATCTTCCCTGACCATTGGTTCCACGTCGGTGGAGACGAAATCCAGCCCAACTGCTTCAACTTTAGCACCCACGTCACTAAATGGTTTGCCGAGGATCCCTCGCGCACCTACCACGACCTGGCTCAATACTGGATTGATCATGCCGTGCCGATTTTCCAGAACTACAGCAAAGAACGCCGTCTGGTTATGTGGGAGGACATTGTGCTGTCCGCGGAGAATGCCCATGATGTGCCCAAGAACATTGTCATGCAGAGCTGGAACAATGGTCTAGAGTACATCTCGAACTTGACAGCTCGCGGCTACGACGTCATCGTGTCATCCTCGGACTTCATGTACCTGGACTGTGGCCATGGAGGCTTTGTCACCAATGACCCGCGGTACAATGTGATGTCCAACCCAGATGCAAATACCCCTAACTTCAACTATGGAGGCAATGGAGGATCGTGGTGCGCCCCTTACAAAACCTGGCAACGTATCTACGACTACGACTTCACGCTCAATCTCACGGAGACGCAGGCCAAGCATGTCATTGGCGCGACAGCTCCTCTCTGGGGCGAGCAAGTTGACGATATCAACGTCTCCAGCATGTTCTGGCCCCGTGCCGCAGCTCTGGCAGAGCTGGTCTGGTCCGGAAACCGCGACGCTGATGGCAAGAAACGCACTACGGAGCTGACGCAGCGCATTCTCAACTTCCGCGAATACCTTGTTGCGAATGGTGTTCAGGCTCAGGCACTGGTTCCGAAGTATTGTCTGCAACATCCTCACGCTTGCGATCTCTACCGTGACCAAACTGCGATCCATTAAACGTAGTTGCTCACTTGATTACTCGTGTGCTTTGGTTCATTGGGTGGCTAAGCATAGCATGGGATGTACATACCAACCATTTGGATACACCACCCTTTTGTCAGGTTTCAGTGTTACTTATCTAATTTTGATTAGCTTCTTACCAGCCACGTGAGATCGAGCAGCTGGTGTGTTTTAACCACGAGAATATTACATTGAAAAGCTATTCCTCGCGTATCTTTTAAAACTCACTTAGACACTTCTCGTGAGGCGTCGACAAACACATAGGAAGTAGTGCAATATGGTGATCCAAACTTGATATATTAGACAACTCTGCTACCATAGTATATCGCCCATCCAGGAGAAACAATGGTCACATTCATCAATGGCGAGTGCCAGCGTACATCCACATGGCCACTTCAACTCGAATGGTATACCTCAGCCTACTCCAGGAAGCACAATGTAGATACAATGGTGAACGACACTGTAGACCAACGCAAGATAAGTAGCCTACTTGACACTCTTCCAACCTGACAATCCACATCAACCACACCCATAATCTCCATTCACCCCAAGAACAGTGCCATCAACCTCTAGTCAAGTTCGACTGCCCCCGATTTACGAACGTAGACACAATAGATCGTGATGTTCTATGGCACTCAACATACAAAGCAAGTCCACAACCATCTGCATCTGATAAGGACAATTGTTGGAAGACTCGGACCATTTTCATTCTTCGTCTAAACATCAACTCGTCGACATGGACAGTAGATATCAATATCTTGCCCAAGGTACCAAAGTATACACACTCGACCAGTCCCTCCACCCCAACATATGATAATAACAAGCTCCATCCCCGTTCTCTCATAGAAGACAAGGGACACCAAGGTCGAGAACCCAGTCTCAGTCCATCAACACTACACCTGATAAGAACCCTATCCATAGCA
>NW_015378416.1:0-34319 GCF_001204775.2 Aspergillus nomiae NRRL 13137
GAGCAGAGAAGAAGAAGAAGGAGGCCGAGGATAAGAAGAAAAGGAGGCAGAGGCCAAGAAAAAGAAGGAGGCAGAGGACAAGAAGAAGAAAAACCAAGGAAAGAGGGAGGTGACCTGGCAAGCCTAAAGCAGTATATAGACTGTGTAGTGGGACCTGGATGAGGCAGAGAGGCCATCCTCATGGGGATCCAGGTGTTGCGGGACGTGGAAGTAGGCCTGTCACCCAGACGTTGGTTCCTAGTACAACTCAACAGTTTGTAATGGCGTGAGAGAGGAATGGCTGGTGGTGGGGCGGCGTTATATATAGTGGGATTTGAAGATGTTGGAAAACTTGTTTCTTACTCTATCTTGTGATGTTAGCCTTATTAATATAACCGTCCGCAACTTTGAAGAAGCTTTGTATGTTTAGGATCAAGTAATCTTACGACAATATCAACCATGAACCTAAATAAGCCTAGGAACAAGAAAAAGATGTATCTTAACCACTGCCATGATATCTATTTTTCCATCATACATAGCCGTCTTGTGTCCACAGGCCGGGAGATAAATAGTCAAAGACCGCCTGAAGCTCAATTCCAGCCTGAGCATATGCTACCTGTAGCTTTGCATGCTCTTTCGTGCGTTTCTCCCTTGTAGCTGGAGAGCACACCATCTGCCGGATTATGATGCGCTTGAGGTTAGGAGAATGTGAATGCAGGTCATCCAGCAAACGCCACACACAGTCATAAAACTCCGATTCTGACAACCCCCGAAGCACTTCTTCACAGTCCCAGTGAAGACACAGTTCTTCCAGTGTAGGCGGCAAGAAGCTCCCAATATTAACAGTATTGTCCGTATTCATTCCTGCCAGGAGGGTAATCGGGACCTCTGCAGAGCGTAGACGGGGAAATTTCTGTAAAAATCCTTGGAATTGTTCTCTTGAGTATTCATCTTGGCAGTCAAAAGAATAATATCCCTCGTTGTATGGGTAATACTCTAGCCCTAAGGATAGTGTTTCCACAGTCTGACTAACAGACTCCAGGCCTTCAATGATAAAATCTGGAACTTCCAGGATTATCTCATCATGCCATCGATATGCTAGGCCCAAATGGAGCATTTTCAGAGAGGCCATTTGGGCCAGTATGTCTTGTACTTCATCATCTGTAATTGTTGTACGAGCAAGAACAAGTGTCTGCAGCTGGCCGAGATTAGCCTGCTGGCTGTTATAATCAGCAATAACATCCTGAAAGCTCCGTAGCCAGATTGATAAGGATTGAATGGCTGGTAAGTAAAACCATGCCATAAATTGAGCAGGGTCACACAGAGGGTAGCCGGCTGTGGTATCAAAATCATTATATAGACCATCAAACTCCTCAGCGATGGGCACATTGCTGCCATAATCCACTATACTAAGGTGGGTAAATCTTGATAGCAGGCCTTCTGGGGCGGAAAAAAGGGCATGTTTCATCATTAGCCCTGGAAATCCCAGCTTCCAGATAAAGGAATAGTCCAGTCGAAGAGATTTTAAATCGTGTAACTGGGAGAGCAAAATGGCGACAAAGGCATAAGGATTGCCATCCCCAAGAGCTTCATTCCACTTTGATGCGTCGGGAAATTCAGCGTTCTTAACCAGTGTCTGGGCAAGCTCCACTACGTCCGCAAAACCAACGGTTGCGTCCTTCATAAACTCGGGCTTCACCTTGGCTTGATTCCAGTCGTGCAGAAGGGCATTTCTTGGGGGAGACATAATAGTGATATGATGTATTAACAGGGCTAGTTCTGGATTCTGCAGGACAGTTCGCAGCAGTTGGAGGATGCGTTCAACGGGCACTGATTCCCATTCCCAAGAGACCCTATTATAAACCAAGGGACGAAGAGATATATGCAGGTCTCTGCATACTGCAGAAAGTGACACGATGTCGCCCGGCCTTAAAAAGTCCGTGATGGCTATCCAACAATCCATTGGCAACGTAGGGAACATACTGGGCGGTGTTAGTGGGGCGCAGTCTTGGTCCATTCGGTGCGACTTACTTTTGCATGTGTGGTGACTTCAAATGATTAGTAGCTTCCATATTAGTTGTCGCAGTAATTGATGGTGAGCGTCAGGAGTGAACTTATACCTAAGTTTATGGCCCCCATTTTTGTGAATTTTGTTTGACCCACTATGATGAATGCCTGAAATCCCGACGAGGACTAAGTAACTGACGGCTGAGAGAGATCGTCGCAGCCCCGTAGCCGTGGCCTACATATCTGGTCTCTATGGTTCGCCGTAGTATTTGTACTATATGTTTCCCTAGGCTATACTCGGTCCATCCCCACAACGCTTAGTGCTATCGATGGGGGCTCATAGCAGCCACTCCGCAACAACGGCTCTCCTCATTAAGTCTATTTACCGACTAGGAATACACTGTATCGCAGGATATTATATCAAAGGGGCTTAAGAAATAAATATTCTATAGATTCTTTGACGTAAAGTAAAAAATTAAGTACTATTTCTAAGAAAGTCTAAGTAGAAATACTGAAACAAAATGTAAGGATAATACCGATGGTATATATTGTCTACGCTAAAATAGCTTCCGCAAACTTACTGTCTTTTTACTAAGCTTGGTTTAGGGGCTACAGTAGATAGACTTTAGGGGCTGTAGTGCCTAGTTTTAGGGGTCATAATACAATCTATTACATATAGTGTACAGCTATTTCTCAAGTCATTTTTGTTTTTAATAGCTACACTTTATAGAGAAATATATAGAATACATCTATTTCTCAGTATTTATACTGATGTCTTATGACCAAGTACAGGGATCCTAAATACTTGGGAGTAAAACAGGATGTCTGCGGGCAGAAATCGATAAGAACCCGTTATTGTGGAGTGGGATGTACTACTTATAATAAAACCTTTTACTCTGAACGATCTAAGCTAACATTATCAATATAACCATCCACAACTAGCAGTACACGCCATTCAACTATAGTTTGCTAGAGCCCGCCGGAGTCGGTACAGGAAACTTAGAGATATCGTCAGTCGTCTTTCCGTCAATAGCGAGCTCTGCCACCACGCGGCCGATAGCAGGAGCGAACTTGAACGCGTGACCATTACCCAGGGCGACAATAATGTTGGGGTTCTTTTGAATCGGGCCAATAATGAACTGACGGTCTGGCGTGATAGAATATTGACAGGTGACGGTTCGCAGGTCCTGACCATGACCGGGGATGATAGTATCCATGTGGTCCTTGAGAGTCTTGAATGCCTCGGGTGAGGGAACAAAGGTACGATTATCAGGCGACATAATATTCATCTGGGCATCCTGGCCTGCCTTGATGGTTGGCTCGCCGTAGGTCGGGAACCCGTAGAACCATTTCTCGCCGCCCCAGATCCACACGGGGAATCGCTCTGGTTCGTAAAGAGCTGGGTTCGCTGGTTTGAAGTAGGTGATCTGCTCCTGCATGACGGTAAGGGGGATCTCGGCGCCAAGTGGTGCCAGAAGTTTGTTGATCCATGCGTCGGCGGCAAGGATCACTTTTCCAGCGCGGACTCGTTCCTTGGACGTTTCGATGATCACTCCGTCGCCGTCTGGTATCAGGCGGTCCACGCGCGTCTTCTCTCGTAGGACTGCCCCATTGGCGCGAGCTTGGTATTGCATGGTCGTCACGGCTTTGGAAGCATGCACGATACCCGTATCTGCCGTGTACACGGCGTCAATCCCCTCGGGGATGTTGAACCCGGGCCAGCGTCGATTGACTTCCTTGGAATCGAGAAGCTCGTAAGGAACACCATTGGCGTCGAGACTCCTTGTGAAGTCGCTGGAGGGGGTTGGTCCGCCTCTAGGAAGGAATACAACGCCGCCAGTTATGTCCAATAGGTTCAAACCTGACCGTCTTTCCAAGTCGGCCCAGTCTTTGTACGCGGACCGTGCAAGCGCAACGAATTCGGGGTTGCCGTATGAGGTTCTTACGATACGCGAAGTATCATGGGAGGCTCCGCGTACATGGCCCAACTCGAATTGTTCGAAGCCGATGACTTTGGCTCCTTTCACGGCTGCTTGGTATGCTGCTCCGCTTCCGAGGGCACCAAGGCCGACAACGGCAACATCATATCGTTCCATGGCTGTTTTGTCGGGAAGCTGAGAAGGAGATGAAAGAGAAGAAGTTTGGACCACTGAGGGTTGAATGAGTAATAGCATATGAGGTCGTCAGTACGAGGCATATATATACCTTTTTGCGTCCTATGGTATTGATAGTTTACCCCTCCTCAATGATAGGCATCGGAGATGGTCCGCTTCTTGTGTAGTCCACAATATCAGACATTGGAGAGATGATGAGCTCGACTCTGTCACTGCACAGTCTGATTCGAGCTGCATCCTCATGCGGCCTTCAGCCCCGACAGATTCAGTCCCCACATTCTCGGTCTTAGCTACCGGTGGCGCATGAGAACGTGAGCACGTCTCTGCTTAAAGCACGGGCCAAAAGATACGTGGAAAGGCTTTGGCTGGTTGGGTCGGGCTTCGCCAAGCATCTGATAACACTACGGCCTTTTCCTCCGATTCCCTGATTTGATTGGATAGCGGAACATCATCCGTAGTAGTTCTACCGGCCCCATAATCGGAGTAAATACGGACAGTGCCCTAGTGTCAACCCCGGTGACCAAAGTTGGGATATCGGGACATTACCGCAGGGTGGGAATGAGGGGTAGTAGACTACGGCCACTAGGTCATACAGCATTGGAAATGCAGGCGAACGACGTTAGTGATGGCGGGTTCAGCATATTGGACGTTCTATAATAAGGGTCGCCACCATGGGGGCTATGAATGCTAGACGGAAAGGTAAAGAAGATGAGAGACATAAATGTAATTGAATTGAGAATGAAGGGGTGCAATTTTCCCAGTCGAACTTCTACGCTCATTATATAGTCATATATCCAGGTCTGACAGATCATCAACCGAAGGAAACGGCCAAGTAAGACTATTCAGGTCTAAGGAATTGGCCAGGTCCATCAACTGATCTGGTCTGAGTTCGTAATGTTCCTCAAATCCTTCCGCAGACTTCGACCCCAGTGAGTGGCTATGCTCACCCGACTCGACCGGAGGAACCATGGCTACAGGATTATCCCCCTCTCTCGATTCACGAGGAGCGTGTGTTGGTAGGACCGTTGCCATATTCCCTTTCATCGCCAGCTGAGAAAGTTCACTGTCTAATTGCTTCAACTCCGACCTGATAAGTCTGGCCGAAAGGTTGCCGCGAGCGGTCATATCATCGAAAATAGCGTACGCACGTTGTGACCAAGGTGAGTGATCTCGTAGTAGGGATGGATCAATTGCAGCCGCCAGCAAAAGCGAGATCGTGGCTGTAGATGCCGCGTCCATGTCGAAAGGGAGAAAGGTTTCTTACGTAGCTCATAGTCAGTGAGGGTCACCTTATATATAGAGAGAAGGTCGGCTGCCTACCCAAAATCCCTTGTTCTAGTAAATTTGATAGGATTCTTAGGATCTGTTGAGAGGACTCCACACAGATGTGAAGGAGAGCCTTCACAGTCCCCGCTTGAAGCCAGTCCATCAACGCAGGGTCAGACAGGCCCAGTTTGGATTGGAGGAAAATGTACAAAAGGGGCCTTGTCGTGAGAATGATACACTAAATACAGAGGTCAGCATTTTTTTCGCAGACATTGCTTTGAAGATGATATACCTGATGCTGAAAAATGTACAAATGTGCCGATATTCGCGACGTACCGCTCATGGAACCCTTGGTATATAGGTTGAAAGAGCTATTCAATTGTTCAGTGACATGGGCAATGTCTCGGAGAACAGACTGAGTAGCGCTGAGATAGCGACTATCGACTTTTCCTTCACTGCCATATACAGCTAACCTTTTGTTAGCAAATAAACGCGTCCATGGTAGTATGAACGTACTCAGGTCCACTTTTGCCAGTATTTGGCATAACATAACTTGCATCTCTAGGACATTTGCGCCTTGGATATGCGTGGATATCGAAGGAAATGAAGCACTGATGCTCTCTTCTGAAATCCCCATGGGCACTCCTAAAAGAGACGACATGCGGCGTTCAAGGACGTAGCAAGTCCACCACACAAGGCTGCTTCGCTGCACGTAGTCTTGATTAAGACAGATCCCATGCATTTCAGTATACATGCCATATCCCAGTGCGTGGCGGAGCGCATTACCAATCTAAAACCATCAACCCCGAACTTAATAGAAGAATGGCGCTTCATTCTTACCATGCGATGGGCCGGGCCACGGCTGTGGACGGACTGGAGATACAATGCAGCACAGCACATGACCTGTATCATCTCAATCGGATCGCCGTCAAAGAAGTTAAAGTCCGGCATGCATTGCATGGCTTGGACAAAGTGTTCTGCGCCGACTGGGACCCGCGATCGGGTTGATTGAACCACAAATATTTTTCCAAATGCAAGAATCAGAAGATAGTGGCAAAACCACAAAGGCGAAGATCGAGCTTCTTTCACTGGATTTTGCTGGAACACTGCAAACTTCTCCATGAAACGGTCCTCGTCAAATAGATAGAACAGCTGTCCACAGTGGAACTTGACCGAACTGATAAGATACTTGGCGAATTCCGGTGTTGGAAGGTTCGAGACGTCAAAAAGGTCCTGTGGATAGTTTGCTTTGTTTCCATCCCACTTGAGATCGTAAACATGATCATCAAAGAGCAGATTCGCTGGATCGGGAAACAGCGACGACCCAGTCAGTTTCTCGTGGGTCATTCCCAGCACTCGTCGAGCGAAGGCCCAACTAGATGACGTGCCCATGAAAACTATTATACTAGTCAGAATAACACTCATGCTCTCCTATGCAAGTTGGAAGGTTCACCCGGTGTTCCCATAGGGCCTGGAACCCAGTCTGTGATGTGAAATGCGAGTGGATTTGTCAGAGGCGCCTTGACTTCCACTCCACCTTGGCTTCTGGATGTCGTTGTAGTGACATGTCTAAAGTGCAGGCCTTGGTCCTCACTCTCGGCTGACGATAGCAAGGATGTCGCGTTATCACCTAGAGACAGCATTAGCGGTTTCGGGTCAAGAATCATCCCGCTGGCAATGACGCTCACATGGGAGGATGGAAGGCTGTTTAGGGGTCGATTGCAAAGCAGCTGGTTGGTTCACTCTGTGCTGTAAGGTAGCTAGTCGGTCGTGGAGGCTATTAATATATCTGTCTCGATTGGGGTCATTAGATCTGGAGGTGGATGATAGCTGATCTCTTCACCCACCTTCGTGTGACCAGAACCGTTTCTGACAGGCTCTCGAAATGACAAGCTGAATTCCGCTTGCTACACTGGTCGCAGGGATGTGAGCCCGTGCATCTAATCTTTTGGTCACGACATCTTCTGCAACTGTTCGCTTGTTCAAGTTGCCATTAGAATATTGTTTCCCGAGCCTGGGGGAGGACGTACGCTCTAGCCACACGCTTACTTGCTCTTAGCGAGCGTCTTTCCACAGCATCTTTGGGAGGCATCTTGCCTCAAGGAACGGTCAGTTTCGAGCAGAAGGGCTTTAGAGGAGGACGTTGGCTCGTGTGGGGGCGCGGATGGAGTGGAGCCGCGACAGCTGGTGAGTACTGAAACCCAGATGCGGGGATATCAGCGAGTAGGCCGATGAGAACAACTTCGCAGATTGGCGATATGATGTTTGTCAAATGTTGCGCACTGCCTCTGTAGTTAATCTACCCGGCCGATTACTGTCGAGGCAGGTCTCTCCGAGCTAGTACCTCGTATCCACCCCGATGCCGGCTATAGCTCTCAAAGATCGGAGGCGAAGTTCTTCATGCTGTCAGCGGCACAGGTTCTCGGGTCCAATCGAGTAAATCCACGAGTAGAGTCTGGGGAGGGGGACTTGCAATTGAGGAAGGTTTGGAGTCTTCTCAATGGCATCGGATGTAAAGGCCGTAGCGCGAAGTCCCACCCACCCCACATCGACGGAGACCGACCAACCATGGTCAAGGCGAGTTTGGACTTTGGAGCCGGTCACTTGTGGATCTTCCCTGGTTCATCTGGGGATGCCGCGTCTCGGCAACGGGATGGGGTATCAGACCTCCTGTCCCTGGTAGTACCCCAGATCCCCCTCGCATACTCTCTGCGGCACGCGGCCTCTTGAAAAACAATTTGAAGTCTTTCTTCTTACGTCTAGGGACAATCTCATCGTCTTAGATTGTAAATAGGTGTTGCTTTTCTGCACTCTTAGCATAGCTGCCGTATGGATGTATAGTCAAGTTGGGAGATATGATTATCTTGCAGGTCACTACATTATTCGCGATTGACACTGTCCAATGATAACTTACTACTCGTCACCTAGATATCTAGTAAAGGTATGTCTTTCCGGAGTTACCGGAGAATCCTAAACACAAATAAGGTTCCTGAATCGTATATAAGACTAACCATCGGGGTTTTCACTACCAAGATATTTATCTTTGCTTGTCCCATATCACAATGTCTACAACAAGCCCGTTTATCCCCAACCACGTATTCTAGACAATATTCCTTCCTACCACGATACACCATGTCGGAACTTAATGATCCAAAGGCTGACTTGACGGAAAAGTCATCGAGACCTCTGGATGCTCCTCCCATAACACAAGATGCAGTCTTTGGCGAGATCACTGAATCAGGGCCGAATTACCGAAATGTGAGTACACCGTATCCAACTCGGACTCAAATATCTAACGACAGATAGGTTGGATGGCTAGGAACAGTGGCTCTCATGATGAAGACTCAGTTTGGCCTTGGAGTTCTTTCCATTCCCCATGTTCTTGATTCCCTGGGACTAATCCCAGGCATCATATGCCTGCTTGCGCTTGCAACCATCACCACCTGGTCGAACTACGTTATCGGTACTTTCAAGTTGAAGCATCCTGAGGTGTACGCCATCGACGATGCAGGAGAATTGATGTTCGGCCGAGTAGGCCGCGAGGTCCTTGGTATCGGGGTTTGCATCTGTGGGTCCTGAACGAAGCATGGTTTCTGTCGTTGTTTCTAACCAATACATGTCAGACTGGATTTTCTGTTCTGGTTCTGGGCTCTTGAGCACATCCATTGGGCTGAACGCAGTATCAGCTCACGGGACATGCACTGCTGTCTTTGTTGCAGTATCTGCAATCGCTTCATTCAGCATGGCCAGCATCCGCACCTTGGGAAAAATCAAATGGACTGCTTGGGTTGGAGTGGGCTCGGTCTTCACTGCTGGTGGGTAGATCCTTGTAACCTGCTTCGGAGTACATACTCAAGGGTCCCTAGTTATGATGGCCACGATCGCAGTCGGTCTCCAGGATCGGCCTCCAACAGCGCCCAAGGGCGACGGACCCTGGGTATCGGACTACAAGCTTGTTGGCAATCCATCGTTCACCCAGGCAATTACTGCAGTCTCATCCATTGTCTTTGCGTACTCTGGTACTCCTGGTCAGTCTACCCTATCTTTTCTCTCCTTGAGGCAGATCGAGTGACGAGGCTACCATGGGCAACCATTGGTCCCTGGCAAAGGAAATACTATGTTCCAATATCAAAATTCGTGTGCTGATAATTGCCAATTAGGATTCTTTCCGATTGCGGCTGAAATGCGCAATCCCTCGAATTACACAAGATCCCTACTTATCTGCCAATCTGCTGTGACTTCAATATACGTCTCTATTGGTATCGTCATTTATTACTATTGCGGCTCATATGTTGCATCACCAGCCCTTGGATCTGCCGGTACATTGATCAAGAAGGTGGCATATGGCATCGCACTTCCTGGCCTGGTAGTCAGCACGGTCATCGTCCTTCATGTGAGTGATCACGAATGGTTAAGCTCGACTTCTTTCTTTTGACCAAGTATAGTTCTCAAGCAAATATATTTTCGTCCGCATATTACGAGGGTCCGAACATCTCACGGCCAACTCTTTCAAACATTGGGCAACATGGTTGAGCTGCACCTTCGCCACTACAGTTTTATCTTACATCATTGCCAGTGCGATCCCCATCTTTGGCGATCTCGTTTCCCTCATCGGCGCCTTGCTGGGGACTTTCATGTCATTCCAGCCGATGGGGTGCATGTGGCTATATGATAACTGGAAAAACGGCAGAGAGCAACCAACCCTCAAATGGATTCTACTTTCATCTTGGAGCATCCTCGTCGTTATCTGTGGGTCTTTTCTTATGGTTGCTGGAACATACGGCTCCATTGTCAATATCATTGCTTCTAGCAAGGCGGCTTCAGGTTCATCTGCGTGGTCATGCGCTGACAACTCGAACTCTTGAGCGTTGGCTTTGAGAATCATGATTACATGGGCCTTCAATATTGTATTTTATACACTTGTTCCAGGATAGCTCTATCGCACCCCAAATGGAAGATGCAAAGTCAATTTTCATGGGATAGTTCAATCAGACAAACTCTCTATTTTCTTCATAGACTGTATCAGCTGGTAGTGTAGGAATGTGCGACTGATGATGTGAATACTGAGCATCTGGATTTGACTTATTAGAGGTGTGACGATCTACACCAACTTTACAGTAGAAGAAGACGTGTTATAGAGAACCTGAGTCCTTTGCATAACGGTGGATGGGACCGTAAGTAGTTGTCAGCATCTAAAGGCAGGGTAGCTCGATCGACGCCAAATATTATTTTCTTAGTTGCTTCGTACGCAATCATGGCGATGAAAGTCAACATATTCTGCCTATTTGTATATAGAGAGGGAACTAGCTATGTCCTTCGTAATTGTCAGAATTGCGCTCGGAATCTAGGCATATATTATAGAAAATAGAGATAATCTCAGCTATGAAACAAGCACATTACCTATATTTCTATACAATGAACATAGGCAACTAGACTACCTTGATAGAGTTGCGCTTATAAAGCCATTTATAGTATGGTACCCTCGCTATTCGCTGATATTAATCCTCTGCAATAGTCAGTATTACACTTCCTGTCCTATATCAAACACACTAACTCTAAATCCTCTAGCGCTCTATACCTAGACACCGTACTCAAATTCCAACTGCTGCATTGTCTCTGGAGTTGAAATGTTTTATACAGTTATAGACGTATGGTTTCTCTACGGCCACAGTCTATATCGGTCTGTTTGTTGGCAAGGAAATCAAATTGATTCAGAAATTCCGAACCCATTTTGGTTCATTGACCTTCCTGAATTGCAGAAGCGAATCGGCCAGCCACAGTAGCTTGATTTGACAGAATTATTCTAGGACTGGCTCAATTTCGGACTAGTGGAGCTGGGAAACAAACCTGACACGTACCAGCGTGGCGATTGCGCATTACACATCTCATCTGGTAATTGATAAACTAATGTTACTGCCAAGCCCCATGCAGAGGACTAAACATGGCGTGTGGGGTTGCTTGATGGTGTATCTTGCTAAAAGAAGAAAGACAGCTAGGCAACTAGATGACCTAACCTGGCAGTCAGCCTACTATGAAGCCCCGCGAATTGGGATATTGCTTGGCTGGTCACTGTCTATCAGCATTTACTCCTTCCAAGGAAAGCTATGCTGTGTATCCAGTGATATGGCAATGTCTGATCGTCACCATAACCAGCCATGATCAATTTTCTCCTCCAATCTTGTGGTTCCTGCAACTACGGGATAGTTCAGTGGGCCTGTATGCACCGGCCCCGAGCTAACAGGAGTCAGCTGTATTGCCTTTCGTCGGATACCCTGCTCATCTCGTTTGTCTGATAGACGGCAAAGTCGACACTACTTTGGTTTAGGACGCTGACGATACTAAGCCTTTGTGGGCATAGAGTATACAGTCCTCTGTAGGATCCTGGTAGGGAGTGGTAATGTGTAAGAAGAAAATTATAAATACCGTACTCTATAAGCGAGCTTGGTCCTTTTTGCTTTTTTCTCCCTTGAGATTAGTGAGAGAGGAACACGTAATGAAAATATAATAGAGCCAGGCATCATGGAATCGGCATGAAGTCAGAGTTTTACAACCGCTGTAGATCAGTCCGGTTATCATAATTAATTCCTCTCGGTCATCGAATTAGTGATAGGAAGATGACTAGAGGAGATATCCCGAGTTGTCAAATTGCGAAGAAGGGCCAAGTGTCAGTAAGGGGCATATATGTGCTCCCAAGGTTCTCTCCTGGCCTCAAGGTTCTCATTTTTTCACTCTCTGGACATAATATAAAACTGCTCGACACTCACCCAGCGACCATGCTTTGGGATTTTTTTCTGCTTTCTTTGGCTATCATTCCAGACCTTTCTGCTACATTGTGATCGGCGTGGACGACATGCCTCCATGATGAAGGAAAGACAAGGCGTACCACCCACTTTCGTTTAGTGTCTCCATCGAGGGCCCATGCCAGGTAAATATGGCGGATGGCGCGTCCTTGCTGCCTTTTTTTCCTTACCATCTGTCCATGTGGAGAAACAGCATCCGGGTTTCAGGTCCAGTCTAGTTCTAGCCTCGCTACGAGTCAACATCTCTGAGCTTCCACCACAGGCCCCCTCCCCACAAACCGATGCGAACCAAGTCATGAGTCGGATATAGAGATTACGATGAGGGATCCGAGCGGGACTGATCCGTTTTTCTCAGCGGTTCACGCGGAACTCGATCATTAAACAATGAAATTGACATGCCCCAGTCCTCTCCATGACAGCCCAGCAATGTATAAATAGGACCTCCATGCCATGCCTGTCTGATTCAGTCCATCCACCATCCTCAAACCAAGCTCCTCAATCCTCATCACAAACCTTCAATCCTTCTATCAACCAAACCACCTCTTCATATCTACCCTCAGAATGTCTCCCTGTGCTTGCAACTGCTGCAGTGGAAACTGCTCTAGCTGCTCTTGCTCCTCTTGCAGCGTGAGTCCAGTGTATCTTTGATCACCGTCAGCCTGTCTAACTTGATTTTGGCAGCATTAAATCGTACAATGTCCAACCGCTACATCCCCATCGAGCAGGCGCCTCGACCATCTCGACCGACCTCTCCACCTCCAATTTCGGGCTGTGTTTCGGGCCTGAACGACCGATATAGATTTCGATGATGGGAGGAGAACTTGTTTCATCGGGGTAGCTTGGGCACTACATCACACGCTGTGTTTGTTATTCGTGTCTCGTACATGTGAAGATATTGTATCAACCACTGTCACTACAGTCATGCGCGCCTAGGAATATGATCATAGCTATGGTACCAAACCTCTTCTTTGGTCTCGTTTGTAAGCGTAGCTGCGAGGAATGTGGGATGCTAATCGGAGGGGGGTCAAGGCTCAAGCTGACAGCTACCTACTCCTCACGAACCTACTGCAAACCGCCCCACTGGCATACATGCTCTTCGCCAGAATTTGGGGGTTGCCTTCAGCCCTTTCGCTTACCACGGCTAAAATGTATCCCCTTCCCTCCTTTCCACCACGACGTATTCATGCTGTTAGAGGCGAGCTTCAACACCAAGGTCATCCTTGTCTAAAAGCGTAAATTGAATACCACTTGTACCGTGAGACTTACTATCCATGCAATTTATATATGAACTTATATCGTCTCGCCAAACAGGGATGGCGACTCGACATACTTCGACGATTGTACCGCCCAAGCAGCAGCTCTAACACTCAAGTCGCCCGATGAACCCGCTCGTTATGGTCATCCGGGTTGGGCGTGTCGAAGTCGTAGAAGAAGTCCGTATTCCTCACGACACGGAGCCAGCCATCCCGTCCTTGTTGCATGTTGGCGAAAAAACCTTAGAGAAGGCGGCCCACCATACATTACGCCAGGTTCGGTCTCACCACTGTGGGACCGTGGAAATCATGTACTAGGAGATACACGTATTGGCATACAGTAAAAGAAGCTCTGTCCCACCTAGAGATTTCCAAATAGGCTCACATCTACAGTAACCTAGAAGGTTCTGCACAATCAACCCTGGTTTAACGCACTATTAAATCATTGATCTTGGGTCTCTTTCCATCTTACTTTATGTGATTTAGTTAACAAAGCATTCAATCACACACAACATATTTGGTTGCACTGGCAGATTCCTGCCAAGAGAACAAAATCCACGGATCTTCTCAGATATCTATACGAAAACCACCTCACCTGACATGTTCTCTAGAGGCGACGAAATGTGTCGACGCTTTCTCTCTATAATCTCTAGCCAGGATCTCCTCTCTCAGACCCCATCCCAAAGCAAACGTGGCTGCTGGTCCAAATAGGATAAGGCATAAAGGCAGAGCCAAAAATATGTATAACCAAGGTAGACGTAGCTTCTTTTCTACGCTCACATCTTTCAACTCCAAGATAACCCAGACCACTGCGCTACCAATACCGATTGTATGGGCGTTTAAAATGGCCTCCAAAGACAGAGAGTGAACCAGTCTATCCTGTTCAGGAACCGCAAAATGCCTGCATATGGAGATGCCGACAGAAATTAAAACGGTCAAAGCACATGATGCCCTGATCCATGGCAAATCGGCCGTTGGACGTTCTATTCTGTCATCGACCGTCGTATCCTGTACATAACTGGCCAGGAAGCGATGCAAGAAGCTAAAAATAACTGGGATAAGGAGTAGCTGAAGTGAAGACCATTGCGAGGTCCAAACCCATAGTGAAGGTACGTAGAAGCCAACTATCAGTGCGGGGATCATCGACTTGGCATATGATAATCGTATAGGACGGCTGTCAGGAATGAGACGTTTTGATGCAGAGAACACATAGTAGAATGTAAAGTAAGCTGGCACTGTTCTCCATAGCCCTACGCTTGAGTGGGCTAGTAGATATATTGGAAGACAACTGGGGGTGATGTTGAGATTAGCTTTTCAGCATCCCAATAATATTAGGCGAAGAAGACTTACCAGCTCATAAAGGTTATGGCGTTGCAAAACCTTGCGCTCTCCATGGCCCAAATAACCTGAAAAGTTCCCAAGTCTGCAAGCGCAGAATAAACGTCCCAAGGGCTCGAAGCTGGGGCCTTTCCGGGAGACATAATAATGCTCAAGGAGAAGCAAATCAGAAGCGGGACTGTCCAAAATAGACGCCCGGATGGTATAATCGGGGCACCGATATAATGTCGCTTCCCAAACGGTATTGTCCCGGTGCTTTGACGTTTGGGTAGAGGTAGAAACGATATACATTCTCCACCCACGCCCATGTCCGATATGAGATCTGCAAAAGCGTCCATATAGTATTTGGAAAAGATTGGGCCAGTAATCTTATAGACCACATTATCTAGCGATTGCATCCGAGTCACCATCTCTGATAGTGTACATATAAGCCTCATCCTGGGTTTGCTAACAGTTGCCCAGGAGTCCAATCTGCTTTCGATATTTGGAAGCTGCTGTTTTTCTAGGCTTTCCACAATATCTATTATTGCATTGGCCAAGGTTGCGGCGTCTTCTATAGCGCAAGATCCTCCTTGGCCGAGATTTGGAGTCATCTAACATCGGGTTAGCAGAAACAGCTAATTAAATTCATATCAAATACGCTGAATAGTCGTACCTTGTGAACCGAGTCCCCTATACAGGCTACCTTTCCGTAATTCCATCGCTCAAATATACCTTCTTCAAGAGGCAGATGGCTGCATCTAATAGTTCGTTGATATACCTCCTTAAACTGAACTCCTGCGCAAACGTATTTGCTCATCAAAAAAGCAAGGTCATTTTCCAGTTGCGACTGATCGAAACGAACAGCTTCTGGAGCGTAGTATGTTCGTTCCATCTTGACTCCAACGATCCAAAACACATGGTCCTTGCAGCCAATAGTAAGGATAGAAGCCCCCTTTACAAAGATATTGTGCATCTCTCCTTCTCTGATCCCTGCAACCGAGTTTGAAATACCAAAGACACCGCGATATTGCGTGACCATCCCTATATTGATTGTTAGAAACCATTGAAGCAGGATATCATCAATCATTGCAGATACTCTTATTTTCAGATAGCCATGAATCACCCAGCTGCATCATTTCCATATGTCGGTACATCTCTTTGTGAATGATACTGTGCACACCATCGGCGCCAACAACGATATCACCCGTATAGGTAGACCCATCGAGGCAGTGCACAGTCGCTTCTGTGGAGGCCTGCTGCATCTTAACCACCTTTTTACCAGTTAGAACACGGCTCTTGTCTGGCAACTTATTCCAGAGCACGTCCAGCACTTGCTGTCGCATAAGGAAAATGACTGGGTATCCATGGCTACCATGGTTTAGCAACAGTATACACCACAAAGCAAGGGGAGAATAGGACCAACCGAACTTGAGATAGCTTGAAGGCTCCTGTGTATCCAAGCATATGGCCTTTATCGTTCCAAGCATAGTTGTTGATTATGGTGGTTGCGAGTTCCGCAAGTTCATCCCACACACCAAGCTGGTCCAGGATCCGGGGGGAGTTCCCGGTGAAACCAATACTTGCGCCAACATTTGGAGCAATTTCCTGACGGGCCTCTAGAACGACAAAGTCAATACTGTAGGCAGCTAAAGCATGGGCAAGAGTCAGGCCAGCGATCGAACCGCCGACAATGACGACTCGAAATTTTTGGGGGTTTACGCCCCCCGAAATCGATCGCAATGGCATATCAACTGAGTGCACTTGAAATAACCTAGGTTTAAGTTGGCCACCAGTATACGATTTATATTAAATACATCGTATCTTTGACCCCTCTTTAGACTCATTTATTTTACCGGTCGATATGCTTAAACGGGTTTGGTTAATGCAGGACTGGGCGACTAGCCTGAATGTAACGTGGCCCAATAGAACAGTGGCCTCGTATGTCCGGAAAATGCACCCAGAAGCCCTTTTTCTCCACACCTTATCGTTGTACGTACTGGGGTTATATAGAGCAACTACAGCAGAATAAGTATTATAGAAGAAGCCTTTGCATTTGCATAACGGTAGAGGGAAACCTAATTAAATAGAGAAAACCTGAACCAAGGCAAAAAAAGAACGGTATCCAATCTGAAAGCCGAATGATTTCGCGATCTGTTCACCAGCATAATTCGGGTATACTAGTAAATCAATATATCATATATCACTAGACAACCTTAGAGTGACCTCGGTTCTTACCTCGAGGAGGCTTTGCTGATACTGCAGTACCATGTATATCACACACAAAGAGGTGTTTACTTGATGCAATTAGTATGTCTCATCCCTCAAGTAGGAAGGAACTGAAAACATACCAGCTATATATATTCATCTGTCAGTCTGGATATTCTCAAGTTATCCCTTAAGTAGAAATAGAATCAAGGGAGTCAGCACATACAATCTATTTGTAATACACCTCTGTTAGCTTAGATATCCTTATATTATCTCTAAAGCAGGAAGGGGTTAAACACATACACCCTATCCATAGTCAGCCATCAGCCTAAATATCATTATATTATCCCTCGAGTAGGAAGGGGTCAAACACATACAGGCTATCCATATCCAACCTCTGTCAGCCGAAATCCTTATATTATCTCTGAAGCAGGAAGGGGTCAGACACATACAATCTATATATATCCCACGTCTATTAGCTTAGATTCTTATATTATCTCTGAAGCAGAAAGGGGTCAAACACATACAATCTATCCATATCTATCTGTCAGCTTAGATATTCTTATAATATCTCTAAAGTAGGAAGGGGTTAAACACATACACTCTATCCATAGTCAGCCATCAGCCTAAATATCATTATATTATCCCTTGAGTAGGAAAGGGTTGACATACACCCTATCCATATTCAGCTGTCAGCCTAAATATCATCACATTATCCCTCAAGCAGGAAGGGGTTGACATACAAGCTGTCCATATCCCATCTCTGTTAGCCTAGATTCTTGTATTATCTCTGAAGCAGGATGATATTTAGTACATACAAGCTATCCATAGTCAGCCATCAGCCTAAATATCATCATATTATCCCTTGAGTAGGAAAGGGTTGACATACACCCTATCCATATTCAGCTGTCACCCTATATATTCCCACATTATCTCTTAAGCAAGAACAAGCTTATATCCTTACGCCCTTTTTTTTAGTTTCACTATCAGATTGTATGGGTCCTGCTATTGCAACAGCAATAAACATAACTGCATAAAGGATAGCAATAAGCTTCATATTGCCGAAAGACTTCATTATAGCCGTCACAAGGGTAAAAGATAGTTTAACAGATGAATTTTGGAAAAGGTCGGAGACTGAGATTTCGTTTATATAATTACTATACAGCAGAGGATCCCTATATATACCGAGAATATTAATCTTATGAATACTACGGCTGAGCCAAGTAAGGGATAGAATATGTGTCTCCTAAGCTAGGTTCACATTGGTCCGACATTCCGACTTTTTTTCATAACAATACATTACATTGCTTTTTCACCGCCATTTAGTCTTCGAAGACTCAATCAAGCTGAAGAATCTAGGTCCTATTCTGATACCAGATTGGGTCATGTACTGACAAAAAGTCGGCTTGCGTAGTATTCGAGAAATCTACCAGGAGATCTTGACCTGATCTGGCATCAGAATTGTTCAGCTTGAGGGAGCCTGAAAACAGTGAAATACGGTGAGAATGTCACTATACGTAATGCTGCATGCATTGCGTAGAAAGTCATGTATCTTGCAGATCTGATGCTGTGGCGTAAGTGGACCGTCTAGCATGGTCTCCTCCGAGACAGAGCCCGATCTGCAAGGAGTCAAGGACTGGGGCACGATCACTTCTGCATTTCCGGGGACTTTGATTGGTACCACGAGGCTTACCAAACGCCTTGGCAAATTTCTTCCTGGGAGCACTCGTGAAGTCTACGCAGGTAATTAATAAAAGGTGTCAAAAGTACATGAGCAGAGCCCAGTGTTGCTGGAGTTTTCCCCAACACCAGCAAGAGTTTGCCTAAGCCTCCTGTCGGGTCAATTTAGGGGCCAGTCTCCTGGAGATGTTTCCATGGGACTGGCCACTAGCTTGCACACATAGTACGATGATGCACTCTGGTTGCAGTTCAACTCTGAGGGGGACTTCCAAATCAAGTGTCCTATTGCATGTGGGGCGATCCATATCTCGGACGCTAGTAAGCGAGATCTGATGCATTGAATCAGAGATCACTCGGGCTGGGCTCGGTAAGCTTCAGATTCGTAGATCTCTGATTCAGCCTCTATTTATTTGTCAGTGACCATGAGATCTGCGGCCCAGCCAGCTCCGTGGCAACTAAGAAAAATGAAGAGGATTTTCCTCCCAAGATATTCATCGTCAACAACCCTTAGGAGATGCAAACTCGTGCAATTCTAGCTAAATGCGGCACTACTCACTGTAAAAGCCTCTCAATACTTCATTGACAAGCAAAATAGCCTTGAAGTTGGCGGCGGCCGCTGCCCTACTTTCATATGTCATATAAAATTGCGTTTGCCGTGTCCTGCAACAACTAAAGTTGCTAGACTATTGTACGCGTCATCTATTGTCTCTGTTTCCATGTATTGCCGAAATAGCCCGGTCCTCAGATAGCAGCTAGAACACACTTGTATACAGATCATATATTAGCTACAATAATTATAAGCGGTGAAGATATTATATCTTGTAGAATACTAGTAGTGTATGAACATTGGGGTTTGTATGTATCTTTGGGAGAGGTATTGTGCAGCACTCCAGCTTCAATAGAATGGAATTGCCCCGATCTGCACTAATAGACCTTGCTCCTTGCTTAGGAGAATGGGATAGTTTGTTGATCATACGATTTTCAACATCGAGACACAGCGGAAATCTTTTCCATGATGGTAATGGATAGACTACGAGTGGCCCTGTTCTTCTCCGAAGATCATATCGCGTATATTATTGCTACAAGTGATCAATCCTCTATCAATTCTTAACCCTTTACCAAAAAAAAGAAAAAGAAAAAGACAGAAGCCTTCACGATGAAGCTCTTGACTATTGTTTCTACCGTTCTATTTGCTGCTTTTGCGGTGGCAGGATCAAGAGAAGAGACGAATTATCGAGTGGAAAGGAGACAGGTAAACGGATATGATGTATGAGCATACAGATCAAGAGTCATTTTCTGTGGGAATCCTAAGCTGACAAGAGATTTGAATAGGATGGATGCGCTGGAGAATTTGGGGTAAGCTAGCACCTATTACCTGAAAACGACTTTTCAAGAGCGGACTGACTTAAGACGGGTCTTACCAGAAATTGTGCCGTGACGGAACATATGGAGTTGCTCACGAATGTTGTGATGACTGTGGAATTGGATGTTAATTCCGATCAAGCCCACTCAATTCCCTATTGTCAAGCGCAGAATTACTAGCACACGCTGTACGACTTTGGCAAAAGGAAATCTATCATATGTACCTACATATCAAGGCCCAGTGGCCCGATACTATATTGGCTACAATAATGATAAGCGGTGAAGACACCACATCGAGTAAAATAATCAGTGGAACACTAACTTTCAAACATATCCACATTAGGGTTCGTAGCGTCTTATAACAACAATTATTGAGAACCCCTAATATTAACAAGACTTCTCAGTATTCACACAGTCACACTGATTAACCACCATCTAGAAAACATGAATATACTTATTGTGTTGTAGGTTGGGCAAGAGTGCCAAAAATAGTATATGAGAGGGTAACAAGGTACCATTCACAGACTTAATGTAGTTCTTCGTGATCAACCCTATAAGTTATCTGACGGCTATATTTGCACAGTACTTTTACCAGCTCAACTTGTTCGCAATTGTTCGCTATTGAGTATACGTACTTGGTCTGGCACTAGTTTTGGCAGCCGTAAGCGAGCTTCCCCTTACCTGATTGCAATGCACATCATTCAACACGAATTGTAAGCGTGGTCTTTCTCAGGTTCGACAGATCAGATGTTCTCTCTATATCGTGCAGTTCTTGGCATAATGTTTGATTTTTTACGCGTAAAACTTTGAAAAATAGCCAGTCCTTTACCGTGGATAGTTTATACTTTCGATAGTACTGATTTTATGCCTTCAATCAGGACTGAATTGGTTGAGTTATAAGCATTGAAAACTGACCATTTTCAATAAACTTGTGCACGCAAAAAAGAAAAAGGCGCCAAAGATTGAAAATCATTTTGCATACACTAAATCACTTTTAGTAGGAGTTCGGATGCTTAGAATCGGACCCCGATTTACGGTCTCTTCGAAGTTAGTTCTAAGCACCATCATCCCAGAGACTTCCATAGCCACAGTATTCAGACGCCATGAGCATGTTGGATAAGGCGCCGGTCGCCGTATTGGCCATTGTAATCCTTTTACTAGCTCTCCTTCTGCGACCGAAAACTCAGAGGCCAAGAAATTATCTCGAGCCACCATTGATCTCAAGTGCAGTTCCCGTGATCGGCCACCTGGTCGCATTCGCCTACTATGGACTTAAGTATTTTCCATTGCAGAGGTAAAGTTGCTAGGTATGATAATGCCGTTCTGTGCGCTGATACGTACAGCGCGAAAACAACGGCACCCATCTTCAGCATAAGAATCCTGTCCCAAAAGGTGTATATCATCAAGTCACCGGGGCTAGTCTCGGCGGTTCAGCGCAGTTATCGCACCATGTCTTTTGACCCCTTGATAACTCGCACTGCAAAGTGTGTTGGGGGCATCAAGGGGCCTGGTCTACAACTGATTCGTGAAAAATCATCCCAAGGTCAAGGGCTCGGGCATCAAACAACAGCTACTATGCGACACACTCTCATGGGCGAAGGATTGGACCAAATGAACAAGATGATTATTCCCTGTCTGCAACGGAGCGTCCAAGATTTGAAAGACCATCGCGGCGGACTTGATCTCTTTCAATGGTGTAGTCTCACACTCACCCTCGCCACGACGGAGGCGATTTACGGGTCGCTAAACCCCTACCGTCGTGCCGTTGCCCGCGAAGCCTACTGGTAATTCGAAAGACATCCTGATCCAGTTTGGCGCATTAATCACTAATCAGATAACGTATAGGGAAATTGAGAAATGTCTGAATTCCCTCATGATGGATTTCGCACCTTGGCTGTTCGCACGGAAGGCTTGGACGGGGCGAGAGTATCTTGCCAACGCTTTCATGGAGTATTTCGATGCAGGCGGTCACTTAGAAGCGTCACAGATGGTGTACACGAGATGGAAAACGCAACACGATGCTGGAGCAGCGTTGGAGGATATTGCTCGTCTTGAAATCGTGATGGGTCTTGGGATTCTCTCGAATACGGTTCCTACCTGCTTCTGGGTCATCTTTGACATTTTTTCCCGTCCAGATCTACTCAAAGAACTCAGAGAGCAAATACAACAGAGTTCATTGTCTGTCGACTGCGACGGTGTCCATACGGTCGATTTGGCGGCAGTTCAAGACAACTGTCCACTGCTGCTTGCATCATTTCAAGAGACACTTCGGGTTCGATCAAACTCGGCTCAGTTACGAGTGGTTCACTCGGAAACCGTCCTAGATGAATCATGGCTGATCAACGCTGGCTCTGTGCTTGTGATTCCAGCTGCAGTGATCAATAAAAGTAAATCTACATGGGGGCTGGATGCGAATGAGTTCAATCCTCAACGATTCTTAACAGGAACTCCAAAGAACAAAGCATCAGCATTTATGTCATTTGGTATATCCCCAAATATGTGCGCTGGTCGTCACTTAGCTGCAGGTGAAATCATGGCTCTTATGGCGATGCTGATCATGCGGTTTGACATCTATCCTCCTGAGGGCACTTGGAAACAGCCTACCACCAATGTGAAGGCAATGGCTGCATCATTGAGTCCACCGGCAGATCAATATTCCGTGACCATTCAAGAGAGAGAGGAATTCAAAGGGGTGACATGGAATTTTGTGGCTGCATCAGGAAAGGGAAAGCAAGATTTGATCGTCGGATAAAAGCCCTTGCGTAGAGTCCAGATAACCTTAGCGGTCTGACCTCTTACATGCCGACCGCCACGACCTAGATACATTATTGGGGCAAAATTATACATCCGAACATCTCCGAGCTGCCGTTCTTACCTTTAGTGGTCTTGCTTATTACGTGTTCACCTCTATTAGTTACCTGGAGACCTTTATGTTGTTTTCCGTGCAGACTCAAATCGATCTACATAGATCTGTAAATCCAGCCGACCAGGAAGGACGCATAGAGGTTCCCAGGTTTATACGAATATGAAGGGTTGTACGGAGTAAGCTTGCTAACTTCAACTTCGTCTTCTTCGGAGAGAAAATTTTGGAGTCGCGTCGTTTATTGCTTTGGACTGATCTGATATATCATATAGCTTCTGAGGTAAGCGTGATAAGTGGAAGAACTGTTCCTGCCAAAGGAACGACTCAGAGAGGGATAAATTATTTCGAATACTAACGTACACAGTGTCATTTACCAAATGCTCTCATACCATTTGGTTCACGAATAGACGTCATGGAAGACACTCAGATCATGCCGCTGGATCTTTCAACGGCACTCCAGAGTGGATTCTGGGTTATTGTTATCCTTCTGCCGTTACTCTGTGGTCTTTGCGTCCTCTTCCTTCAGCTTAACAGACAGACACCCTTTCCTGATGAAGCACCACGGCCACTCGCAGAGGGCTATCCTATTCTCGGCGTGCTACGATTCTTTTCAGACCGGTACAGCATGTACTTCGATGGCATTTCTTTGTCTAAAACGGGCAGCTTCAGCTTTCACTTTGGCAAACATCAGATTGTTGGGATTTCGGGTCTCGAAGCCCGCAAAGTTTTCTTTCAGAGCAAAGCAATGGACTTGAGCCAAGGGTTAGTAGCTTTGAGCGTAGTTATCCTCAGAAACCTGATATCGGCTTACCTTAGCAAAGCTACACACTTCTCTTAGCTACAACTCCATCCTTCGAGGCCTCGCCCCGTCCTCCTGATGAGGCACTTCATTCATCCCAATGGTTTCGTAATACTCTTGCCGGCATGATGTCAAAAGATAACCTTGTGGCAAATCTCCCGCGCATAGTTAACGACATCAACACTAATTTCAATAATGCGACAGACCCCAATACCCACACTGGCATTATTGACATCTTCGACGAGGTCGGCTACATTGTGTACCAGTCGACGATGCGAGTCATCGGTTTCAACAAGATAGCCGACTCAGAGGAGCTCTGTAGCACGACCCTCAAGTTATTCGAACGGATCGAAGATGGGACTTCTCCATCGCGCATCATCTTCCCATGGCTGCCCACCCCAGCTTTTCTTCGACGACTCGGTGCAGGCATACAACTATATCAAACCTTCAAACGACTTCTTCAAGTGGGAGAAGACAGTGACCAAAACATTGACGATGTGTCACAATCGCTCGCGAAAAGCGGAACCCCCATTAAAGAGATTATTGGCGTCAGTGGATCCAACACCCATGGGTCAATCATAAGTCAAGCTCTATGATGGCCCAGTCTGATCAAATAGATTTTCCTCAAATGCTAACAGACAGATCTTTATCAGTTTGTACTTGGTACGTTGTTTGCAAGTCAAGTCAATACTCCAATCTGTGCTGCCTGGCTGCTGGTCTACCTAGCTACAAATCCACACTGGCTCAATCTCGTGCGTGCTGAGGTCGGTTCTGTACTAAAAAGGCATGGAGCTCCAGACGAAACACCTCAGGAAACTTTCGGACGCCTGAGCATTGACGTGTGGGAGTCTGAGTTTCCTCTGATACAGCTATGTTTGCGCGAGTGTATCAGGCTTCATCTAGCTGGATCAACATTCCGCAGAAATATTAGCGGCAAAAGTGTGCCGATTGGGAATACTGGAGAGGTCATACCGAAAGACGCCTATCTTGTTCGTATTGATTTTCCTGACGCCTGCGCTTCACACGAACCCAAAGCCTGACATCCCGGACAGCTTTATCTCGTTGATGAAGTCCATTTCAACCCAGATATTTACCCTAATCCAAACCTGTGGGACCCCGGTAGATATCTCCCAAATGGGTCTCAAAGCAACGATATTCCACTCAGTTATCTTGGCTGGGGAGCTGGCCGGCATCCATGTGGTAAGTTGGGATCTCGTCTATTGTACACAAACAGGATCAACAGCTAATGTGACGCGGCATAACGTAGTGGGTATGAGAGTAAGTATATTACAGTCCACCGATATTGTGATGGTCCAGCTAATGCCACTTGTCTCAGCTTGCCAAGCTCACTGTGGCGATTCTTATAAGCAGTTTTGTTTCTAAGTTTCAGTTCACACTATGCAATGACCAAGGCGACACCGTCGCTGAGCCGCCGATGCCAGACCGCAAGTTGCATAGTCCCCGCAAACCATCTGTTCCTGTCAAGTTGAAGGTCAAACGTATATAATTATCAGATCAACTTCAAGCTTATGGCTTTCCTTGTAAGTGTCTACTGCCTATTAAGTTGCGAGATATAAGGACGCCGTAATACATAGCTTTCCTCATCCCTTCCTTTCCTCACAAACAAAACTCCGACATCTGCAGTAAGACTTAGGCGTCATTATACATACCTAGCTTGGCTTTAGCCATACTCGGGGACCCGGTTTGGCTCACAGTTTCACTCTATATGCTTCTTTTTTTCATTTTGGACACAGAACGCTCTCGGTAGCTTTGCAAGATAAGGAATCGAGAGTATTACGACGGTTTATTTTCGGTTTGAGAGTTTGCGAGAAGGATGATCTTATTGAATCTACTACTATCCAGTACCTATGTTGTCCTGCAAACGTAGTAGTTCAGTATTCCAGCTTGAAGAGGATTGTTATTGTAGGGAACATACCTAAACTGAGGAATGTCATGGCAAGCATTGAATAGAATACATGTAGACTTTTATCCACTCTGCCGAGAGCAGAGAAACGTACTCACAACCCGGGCCAGATGACATGATCAAATTATCCTCCTATGTCCACTCAAAGCTGCCCCTTCGTGCTGAGTTGAACATCCACTACCGCCATAACCCCCAGGTGATCCGTAACCCAGGGCTTCTCGAATCCCAGAGTTACGATCTGCCTCCTTTCTTCGTCTCCCTCTGCCAGGATATCTTCTCCAAATCGCTCAAACTTCAGTAATTTGACCGACCCCCGGAAATAGACCTTGTCCATTCTGGAACACCCGAACTGCGCCCGCTGTTTAGTTGCTGCTTGTTGGCCCCATGTATATCCCTCCTCGGTGTCTTCCTCTCCGCCTAGTTCTAGGAATGCGTCCTTGAGACTGTTGTCCACATGCAAAGTGCGATCAAACGGCTGGATTGCGTTGAAGTCACCGGCAGCGAGCGCAGCATCCACCACATCATGGTGCATATACTGAGCGACTAGTTGCATCTGTGGTGGGCGGTACGGAGGCTCAAGGGCCAAGGACTCTAGGTGCGTGTTGCAGAGGCGGATTCGCTTCTTCTCAAGCCCAATGGAGAGGTCGACGAAAAGGGCATCGCGATCCATGCGCGTGTGGGAGTAGTGGACACGAAAGACAGACGTGATCGGCAACTGCCTGCTGACAAGGATGGTAGTGCCATACTGCGTGGTGGCCCAGTTGGCGGTGTCAATATCGGTCAGATGGAAATGGTCTTGCACCCACGGAGTCGCAGCAATGGTTTCCAAGTCAGAACGGGTGCATTCTTGGAGAAAGATAACAGGGGCAGTATTTGGAGGGAGAAGGCGTGTGAGTTGGTGAAGATGTGCCAGCGCTGGTCGCATGCGGGCTGCGGCGAAGGGAAGCATAAAGTCAATATTCCACGTATAGAGCGCAATAGCGGTGATGGCTAGACTATCATTATCATTGCTGGTTGATGGCGACTTGGAGACCCAGGTGGATGTTGTGGGGTCAAAGACATAGTAAGCCTGGTTGTAAGGTTCGTCCAAAGTCCAGGGCACCGACGTCTTCCGAAGGGTCGTGGTGTCCCTGATGGCCTGGGCCACAAGCGCTTCCATGACGACGGGTGCAGATATTGATAGGGGGAGTGTGGAGTTAAGAGGAAACAAGAAAGAAGAATGGCTGAATTTGAAAAGACACTGCTACCAAGGTAACGTGAGACCAGTAACCTCGCTTGGGATTTTCTTGTTGTTACCCCTCCTTTCTGCTAAGCCACCTAGGCTTTAAGCCAGAGATCCGGCATCACCGTAGTGGCATTATATCCCCAACACCGGAGGAAATAGCCCAGTGTCCTAATGATATGATTAGATATGTCGAAGTCATTATGTTCGATAGATCGTTCAATGATCAGAAGAATAGTGTAAGCCGCGTTGACAATCTGTTGGGCAATATCGAAGTCTCGAACCAAATTGTTCGTCTCACCACCAAGTACATCTCGTTCATATTCCTGAATGCCATTGGGCACACAAATGATCCAAGCCGAGATGTATTCTCGAGCAGCCGAGGGTATATCGTCGGAAAGCCGGCAATCTCTCGGTCCAAAAGAAGAGTATATTATAATCTGAGCTTCGCGCCGACAGCTATCATCGACCTTCTATGATATAGACGTGATATTTTGCAGACGCTCAGTTTCTTGGTGGAAAATCCTTTTGAAAACCAAAGGCCATCAGCAAAGATCATGAAAAATCACAAAGCGTATCCTTGCACGGCCACCCTGCACCCACGGCCCGGGGGTCCTGATCTCTCCAACGTTGGCGGTTGACAGCATAGTCATCCACGGTGGACATCAAGCACAATAGAAGTTCTAGATGATATCCGGGGCGAAAACGTCCATCGAGATCTCAGACCATCCATGCCAGAGAACCTAACTATACTTTTCTCTCAGCAGATACATTGGTTTGTTTGTTTGCATTGTCTGCTGTTTGATAGCGATGACTAATCTACCCCAGTCACGTGAGCTATTTGATGCATGGATGACGCAGGACGGCCGACGATCTCCCGGATGCGGGTCAGCCTATCGACGGGCATCTCTCGTAGTCTCTCCGTGTCTTGTTCCTTTCTTATTTCCCCTCCTTCCTTTGTTACCCTGCCGTCCACGTGTGTCTACAGAGTCTCAATCACCCCAAGACTAGCCTCCGGGCTGTGTACTCTACAAATATTCGCTGGAACTTAGTCGCTCCCGCTGCCCCTCAGACGCGCGGCTGGACCGGGGTGTCTTTACGCTACAGCAGGCGGTGTACTACTACTCCCCAGCAGTCGTTCACTTTCCCGCGGAGATCATACTGGCGCAAGATGGCGGCCCCATCAGGCTTGCATGCGCATCTTCATCACGGCGCGACCGATGCGGGACCTAAGCTAGTCAACCGGCTACGCGACAGCCGGTCACCGTATGTCAGAGCCCACATGAATAACCCAGTCGCCTGGCAACTGTGGGACGCAGAAGCGATCAACCTCGCCAGGCGCTATAACCGACTGGTGTTTCTCAGTATCGGCTACTCGGCTTGCCACTGGTGCCATGTCATGGAAAAGGAATCCTTCATGTCACCGGAGGTGGCTTCCATCTTGAATGAATCTTTTATCCCAATCAAGGTGGACCGCGAGGAGCGACCGGATGTTGACGATATCTACATGAACTATGTGCAAGCTACCACTGGCTCTGGTGGCTGGCCGTTGAACGTATTCTTGACTCCGGATCTAGAACCGGTCTTTGGCGGTACCTACTGGCCGGGACCCAATTCGACGACGCTACTAGGTAATGAGACTCTCAGCTTTGTAGATATTCTGGAAAAGCTCCGGGACGTTTGGCAGACCCAACAGCAACGGTGTCTTGATAGTGCGAAGGAGATCACAAAGCAACTCAGGGAATTCGCCGAGGAAGGAACACATTCGTACCAAGGAGACAAGGAAGCAGATGAGGATCTGGACATTGAACTTCTGGAGGAGGCGTACCAACATTTTGTGTCTCGCTACGATTCTGTACATGGAGGTTTTTCTAGCACACCTAAGTTCCCTACCCCCGCCAACCTCAGCTTTCTGCTCCGGCTTGGGGCGTACCCAAATGCGGTATCGGATGTTGTTGGTCAAGAAGAATGCGAAAAGGCGACTGCCATGGCAGTGCATACCCTCATTAGTATGGCACGTGGGGGTATCCGTGATCATATTGGACATGGCTTCGCAAGATACAGTGTCACTGCTGATTGGAGCCTCCCTCATTTTGAAAAGATGCTTTATGATCAGGCACAACTCTTGGATGTATATGTGGATGCATTCAAGATAACACACAACCCTGAGCTGTTAGGTGCAGTGTATGATTTAGCCACATATCTGACCACCGCTCCTATTCAGTCATCCACTGGTGCTTTTCACTCTTCGGAAGACGCGGATAGCCTGCCGTCACCGAACGACACGGAGAAACGCGAGGGAGCATACTATGTCTGGACACTGAAGGAGCTGACACAAGTGCTCGGTCAACGGGATGCTGGGGTTTGTGCTCGTCACTGGGGTGTTCATCCGGACGGTAATATCTCCCCCGAGAACGATCCACACGACGAATTTATGAACCAGAACGTGCTTTCCATAAAGGTAACACCGAGCAAACTGGCAAGAGAATTTGGGTTAGGAGAAGAAGAAGTGGTAAGAATCATTCGTTCGGCGAAGCAGAAACTGCACGAGTATCGGGAACGAACACGAGTCCGCCCTGATCTGGACGACAAGATCATTGTCGCCTGGAACGGGCTAGCCATTGGGGCACTCGCCAAATGCAGTGCTCTGTTTGAGCACATTGAAAGCTCCAAGGCAGAGCAGTGCAGGGAGGCAGCGGCAAAAGCAATTAGCTTTATCAAAAATGATCTTTATGATAAACCAACCGGGCAACTGTGGCGTATTTATCGCGATGGTGGCGAGGTGATACTCCAGGCTTTGCTGACGACTACGCTTATTTGATTAGCGGCTTGTTGGATATGTATGAGGCAACATTTGATGACAGCTATCTGCAGTTCGCAGAACAGCTTCAGAGTAGGTGTTCTGTCAGACCCTCATCTTATAGATACTAACATTACTACCAGAATATCTGAACAAGAATTTCCTTGCATATGTGGGATCGACTCCGGCAGGTTACTACAGTACACCGTCCAACATGACATCAGACATGCCAGGTCCTCTGCTTCGCTTAAAGACCGGAACCGAGTCGGCCACTCCATCAGTTAACGGAGCCATTGCGCGCAATCTGTTGCGACTCGCCAACCTGCTCGAGGACGAAGACTACCGGCTGCTCTGTCGTCAAACATGCCATTCCTTCGCAGTCGAGATCCTGCAGCACCCCTTCCTCTACGTGGGACTGCTTGATGCAATTGCCGGACTGGAAGCTGGCTCGCGAAACTTCACAGGCGTTCTCTCTACAACACTTCTTCCCCAGGCCGGGCCCGGGTCGTCAGACTGTCTCAATAGCAAGTCCGACGAGCCAACATCCGTGCGGGACCTCATTGTACAGAGACTTCGGGCAAAAGCCGGTCAGGCGATATCAACCTCAACGACCACCGTTTCCCTCATTGACATCCGCCCTTCCCACTTGGGAGACTTCGTAGGTAATCAGTCATTCTGGCTGCGGACTCGGAATAAGCTCTACAAAGACCTGAAGCCGAGTGAGCCAGTGAAAAACTATTTACTTGTATGTGAGGGGGGTAGTTGCAAGATGGTGGATATATGATTCTGCAGGTTTTGCTTTTGCGACCGACCTTTCTCATTACTTTCCGTACAGGGGCTATCTATGTTCTTCTAGTTTATGGATTTGGAGGCTTTCTGCATTAGCAATTGGTTCATTGTCTGTTTTTCGAGTCTGGACAGGATGGCTATACTCAGACGCGCAGTACCATTACATAGGAAATTAGCAACGAATATACTTCCACATACAAAAAAAACGTATTATCTTTTCCAGAAATATGAAGGGGAGACAAGGAACAAACACATGCCTTACATTCATCACACCGGTATAAAGCACACTCACAAAATCTTCACACTAAACAAATAACCAGAGCTACACAATCATACCCAAACAAGAAAATACACAGAACCACCTCCGACTCCAAATAGTAAATCCCAAATAAACCCGGTAGTAGATACACAATAAGCCCAGCACGCGATCAGACATAGATCGAAGATCGCAGAAAACCCAGGCCGACAACACCTTGTTTCACATAAATTAAGCACGGTAATTACCCCTCGCCGATCGCCTCGCCACTTATCTCAGCATCTGATATATCTGACGATAATCGATCCCGTGTGTGGACAGCCCCAATTAATCATCTTGTCTTATATTATGGGGTTAAGGGCTGCAATGTGGGTCTCGGGGCTGAAACACAGTATACAGGTAGATGAGGCATTTTAGGCGCCTGGATCGGTCGCGTATTCGGGGTGAGGTAGCTTCTGTGGAGTAGGGTTCTGTGAGTAAGCTTTTACTCGCGTGTGTGTATATGATGGTTGTGCTTGTATGTGGTTGAATGGGTGGTGTGTGGTGATGGTGGTTGTGTTTGCTATATATCTTGGTTGTTGGGGATTTACTGATCTGTACTTGTGCGTACGGATCTCTATCTTGTGTTTGCTTGTTTGGTGTAGATTATAATGAGTATTTTAAGTATTGATCTTTTTGATTATAAGTATTGGCAATCCTTGTTTGTTAGTAGGTTGATGGGGGTAGCTTTAGTGGAATGATAGAGTTGGTAGAAAAAGTAGGCTGATGAAGTAGACATGGAGGATCTAATAGACTGACTCTACGGATTGAGCAGAAACAATTCTAGTATATTAACAGGCTCAGCGAATTCGGTAGAATATTAGTTTCAAAATGAAGGAGAAAATTGAGTCGGAAGGGTTGTTAGCATTGGGTGTACTCCGTAGTGCAGTTACTGAACACAGAGAATGTGAGAGGTACCACATCCGATATCATAACGACGATCGATGCTTCGCTGGTGAAGAGGAATTAAGACATTAGAAGTGGAACATTGCCGGGTTAGTGGATTGGTTGTCTCGTCAGGGTATAAAATATTTGTTTCTCATTTGGAGGAGTTGAGTAACCATATTTGAAGCTATACCCTTGGGGGGTTATTTGTCTTACATGGCATGTGACCTCTATATAAATGTGAACACATACTTGTCTTACTACTAGTAGTACTTGAAATTTGCACTTATCGTTCAGAATGTAGCAATATCTATCACTGAGTATGATTATCTGGATGTGCTCCGCTATGAACTTTTATACAAGTATCGAGCCCATGCGTATCCTGCCTTGGTGTCATGATTCACTCGCATACATCCGCCCTTCTTGCATCCAACAAGACATGTTTAATGTTTTCGCCCGTCAGGCTCATGGTGATGTCTCCACTCTATGACTTTGCCATAGGGAGACAAGCCCTGTGTCAAGGAAATTGGATGGAAAAGGATTTCGACAACATGACTGCTTGCACCAAGACCCTATTGCATATCGATTTTCCGGTTTAGGAGATATTGCCGGCGAGCCTGGAGATAATTAATGGTGGAACCTTAATACCGCTCCACACTTTGAGTGAGGGTTGGTTCTGCAAGATTTGTCAGAGCACTAGAGAGTCATGGTACCGAAATATCAAAGCTAACTTGTTTGATTCTGTGTAGTTGGTTACGTCAAGCACAGATCAATGCCATATCTAATACTAGAAATACCTGCGTTAATGCCCACCCAAATTCTATAAGAGTACTAACATGTATAAACTTAACCAGCCCCGACAATAAGTGTCCCTGCTACTCCAGCACCAATTGAAATCAAGTCCTACAGCCAACTACGGCTGCATTGGCGGCGAGCGGGGACCTTCACCTGGCAGGTGAGGGCGAGGGTAATTGTGAGAGAAGGCGGAGAAGATGTCCGCGGTAGTTGCCCTGGTACTGAATATGATGTTAATACAACTGGATTGCTGGTTAGGGTTGCGTTCAGAGTAAAGTTTAATCTCATTAGAGCTGATTTCCTCGGATACAGTAGCAGCGGTCTGAGCTTGGTCTGGATAACGGTCATCGTCAGGACAGTCCTTGGAGTGCCTCAGTTGGAGGTACCAGGATTTATCCCGAGTTGTACAAATGGGCTTTTTGTTTGGACTCCTCAAAAATAGCCAGAGTAGCATTCCAACTCATTGTTTAAGGGATGGCTTGCTAAACCAAGCCAGGTTCGGTTTTAGCAATAAAACATACTATACTACTCTTTCATTGAATGCAACGCATGCTGAAGGATCACAGTATTTATGACGATAGTAAGAGAGTAGAATAGTCACAACTCGGACTGCCGTACGTTTTTCTCGCAGGAGATGATGGCCACAATTGTCTGTTTGCTACCTGGGGGAGATCACGAGACCACACTGGACTAGGTGATCTACTTACAAAGCAAGCCAAGGCGATAGTTATTACAGAATAGGAGCTGGGTTGATCGAGACCGTCCGATCAAGAATTTCTGTACAGTAGATAAAATTGATCTATCAACTGGCTCACCCCTGATCCTTTGTTGGACCGTCTTCATGCTTCCTTTTGTATCCATACTTCGTAAGACAAGGTAGCCTTGGATTTATTTTTAAACATGTTCCGTCATGCCCTATCTTCAAGCTAGTTAGAATCCTCCGTTCATACCGCTACGCTGAGGCTCATTGTCAAGCTACTCCGTACAGCTCGTGTGAGAGTGGCATTGTGACGTCAAGGGATCCCAAATGAAGAACAGAATGGAAACAAAGATTGATAGATGTGAAACAAGATGTGATTAGTACCCTGGCCTACCGTTGTCCTTGACCCCAGAACCCTGCGTGGAGGCGCCAGCTAAGTCCAACGGCGTTAGGGCTTGTAGTACGACTCGTAGACACTTTCCCGTTTAGTTGGCCACCATCAACCCTGGTTGGATGCGAGAAGATCTATATTTAATCGTCCATGGTTACACAGGCGTTTACGTGGTCTTCTATGCTAGGGTTGTTTGTACGGTATGCATGGGGCCGGTATGTACATCCATACCTAGGTACAGTGGATGGTGCACATGGTCTCTCAGCATCCCAGTCCTCCTCCACGTGGAATGCCGACAATGCGATTTAGAAGGAATCGTATAAAGTTCCCAATACGCTAAGGAATAAGTTCACACCTCGGGAGACCGACCACTTTTGACAGATCATGACAGATCAGCCAAGACGCCGCGGTTGTTTAAATTACTCAATTCGCCAGGCTCGACTCGGCAACGGTACTTGTGATCCGTTCGGCTAGAAAGTCCAAGGCGTTCTGGACTGCTCGAGACAGCGAGGACAAGGAAAAGCCGGTGAGAGTGAGTGGACTGGGTGGACTGAGTGGGCTGTGGTAGTATGGATTATGGTACAGAACGTCAGCTGGAGTCGTCAATGGACAGTTAATATCCATGGTTGATGGGGCCAATCTCCGAGGAGCCGGAAGATGAAACATTAGCGAGTGGCAGATGGCCTCCAAGGAGGTTGCCGAGTTGCCAAGTCGTTGGTGGTTAATCGTAGAATTACCCCTGGTTGGGTGGTCCGTTCATTAATCTTTTTGCCCCGTTCCTCGTGGGCGGCGTCTCGGATTGGTCAGGCAACGGCGTTTCACGGGTTTGCACCAATTCTGAAACGGTTTATTTTCTTGTCATATTATTTT
>NW_015378417.1:0-34054 GCF_001204775.2 Aspergillus nomiae NRRL 13137
TAAAGTGGATCCTAATTCCAAATCTGTTTCTATTCTTCAGTCTTTTTCGTGAACTACTCGGATATTTACTTGTGCTTACCCACTTCCGGGAAATCCAGACAAATTTGGTCAAAATGGTCGAGTTAACATTGCTTAATTGGCAGAGCAGTTGAAAAGTATGGTGTTTACTATATAATGCACGACAATAACAGAGCCATTTATAGCAGGTGCCACTCCCACGACTCTCACAATACCGTTAGTGGTTTTACAGATATCTATATTGCTACCACACGGTGTTTACCTAGTATATCGCTGTCATGGAGAGCACAGTATTGATTGGAGCCATCGATTTCCATCAAAACTGTTAGCACAACTCAACCTAGTTTGTTGCGATCCAGTGAGCACACAGATTCCTTAGAGATCCTTCGAAAAGTTAGTTGATTTATCTATTGTGCTTATCCTTACCGCTAATATATATACATAGTACCAGTCCTCTGGGTTGCCAGAACTGATAAAGTACTAGTATCAGTGACAATGTGCTTGTCAATGCCAGCAACTGCTCGCACTCTTTGCAAAGCCTCTTGGATACGAACAAGCCTGTTGTTTATTTCCTGGCTTGCAGAACGAAGACTCCTCTGACTAGCTCTGGAACATGGCCGAAGGGCCATCAGGCGACAAAATGTACCACAGTTACCATCAGTCCCCTGTCAGATCGACAGAAAACACAGTTGGCAGGTTTGTAACTTGGACAACGAGTGAGACCAATCATGGTGTGCCGCTGATATGTCGCTGTTGTACAATGTCTACTTCGTCCCTCCAGTTGTGGTTTGGGTCAGTCTCCCCACCCCCCCGAAATGTCTGTTCACGGCGCTTGCAATCCCGAGTTTCGATACAAACATGCTTATCACCCCAGCTCGTGAAAATTTGAGCACAGCCAGCACAAGAGTGACTTCACCAGTGCCCCGGGCTGTAATATACAGGTAGTAGAAAGCTTGCGTATATCATACGACTACAAGCAACGTGACATGTGCAGGTGCCATCAAAACGACAGCACCCTCACTATGGTTAGCGAGTCATCTCAAGGACCTGACGTCATTTTGGATGCCTGATAACGGTAACTAGTGCTAAAGGTTACAGTCTACGAGGGGCTCGCAGTATATACAGATGAACTCCACTTCCTCCGGGTAGAACAGCGATAAAGATGAGCAAAACGTTGGAGTATCATGATCATACTTGGGGGGACTGAAATACTGTACTCGGTCCGAAGATATGAGATTCCTCAAAAAAGCGCCTGTCCAGTTGCTTACAGCCCCCCTCTGGAGTGCCAGAATAACCGGTTCGCGCCATACTACACTCGGAATCTCGGTACAAATGGTGCATCCAGGTGCAGAGGACCCCGCGCTAGATAACTGTCGAAGAGCCTAAACGAGCAACTAGCATAGCAAGGATGAACAGTGGCGACGCTATAGAGGAGATTTGTGCAGCGAAGCTATATATAGCAATCTACAAGTCAAGACCGTTAACCTCCCAGTCTCTATCAGTCGACCCACCAGCGACGAGCACAAGCTGCTGTGAATGCGCAGAAATGCATGAAAATGCCCTAGGGATTGGCATGTGTGATGTGTGACCAGCAGAAAATCTGCTGAAGAGGGACCAGAACAGCCAACAGTTCAACGTCGGTGGAATCCTTTTCCAGGGCCATCCTATAAGAATCCGCGAAACCACCCCGACGAGTCTTGGAAATTGCAGCACATAATATATCGCGGCGCGTAACACTGATATCACATTGCATTAATTAATCCACGACGTGGGGCCTGAGTTAGCGAAGTTCTCATAGGCTTAGATCCTGGGCCGTATAACAGCCATTGCTAATGGCTAATTTCTCTAGTCGGCCGAAGACGATGCCTCGGTCCCGACAACCCAGAATCGTGACTTGCCACGTCTCTAGCTCATGCTGACACCTGCATCGTCCTCCAGGGTTCTGAATCCTGCGATATTGGGAGAATATAAGTCAAGGCCAGGGTCGACGTCGTGGAGGTGGACCACCCATGTCAAACCTGCCCTCAACTTGGCCAGTAAGTCAATCGCCTGCTTCCCAGGAACATAAAAGCTTGCTCCTTACTCCATACATGTCATATAACTGGACTGGGTAATGCCTAAACACGGATAGTGCAGTTGATCGTGGATCGAACAGGAAGTTACTATAGTAACTGCTAGTATAGAGTACTAATTAGCCTGGAGTGGGTATCGCCGGTGCCGGCAGCCGAAGACAGTGAGTGTTTCACTATAGTGTATGCAGAAGGATAGTACCGAAAATATTTCGTAAGATTCAAAACTGAGACCCTAACCCATTTATTGTTAGTAGACTTGTATAGTTCAGAGCATCTTCAAGTATCATATACCTTTGGTGGTGGCAATATGAATTTATCTGGCTCAACTGGAAAGCGACGGAGATAACGGGACGGAGACCGAAGTCACGTCTTACTACGTACACCCAACATGTCTTCTTCCTCGATCTCTATCTCCAGCAACCTAGTTTTCCTAATCAACTTTTGGAAGATCGGGACACCGTATACTATATATTACAGATATGACGGATTCCACTCCTAGAGACACTTACACAACTTCGTTGTCATCCACAGAGAAAAAGAGAACTAGAGTCCAGCTCTCTTGTACAGCCTGCAGAAGCCGAAAGTAAGCCCTCAACTCAACCCCCTACCCCCCCCACGTGATTACCTAGTATTAATGACTCGGCTCAGACTCAAGTGCTGCCGTACATATCCGTGCTTGAACTGCAAGAAGAGAGGCGAAGCTCTCTCCTGCACCTTTGTCGGTCGGGGTCCTCGAGGGAGGGCTTCGCATGGCCGAACGAGTCCAAGTCTTGTCCAGGACCGCCTGCAGCATCTCGAGAATTTGATTCTATCATTGACTCAGAAAAAGAGTCTGGCAGAAAACCATGACATTCGTAGGCCAGAGGAACATGAGGGGTCGTCTACGAGCTGGGGAACTGACGCTCGAGTAACCCTAAGGACGCCTTCTACTAGTGAGCCTAAGGAGTCTCCTCTGGACCCGTCTAGTAAGCTGGTAGTGGAAAATACTGGAACGAGTTATATTGACGGTGCTCACTGGACTGCTATACTCGAGGAAGTCAGTGAACTTCAATGTCTCCATTGTTATTTCCCCCTTATTTATCTTGTTCTAACTAGACACTCGCAGATTAACGGCGTTCGGGAATACTTGCAAGAAGGCAATGGTATCTCAGATGACGAAGCGCTTGACGACGGTCAACTCAACACACCATCCCCGACTCTTCTATTAGGATTGAATAAAGCAGTGAGCAAAGAAGACTTGCTAGTTGACATTCCGCCACGGCCGGTGACAGATCGACTTGTAGCACAATTCATCAATAGCAAAGAACCTGTGTTATGTATGTACTCAGATCTCTCTGTAGTGTTTGAACCTCAGGCGTAGTCACTAAAATGACTAACTAATTCATAGCCACCATTCATTTTCCCACGTTTCAAAAAGAGGTATGAACCCCTATCTGGCATAATAGTGGCAGCGAACACTTGATAATCTTGTACGCAGTATAATCTATTCTGGTCCATTCCACAGGATGTGTCTCTTTCGTGGCTAGCATTTTTGTACGCTATTCTCACCCTGTCGGTTACGATTCAACAACGTCTGGGGGAGCCCTTACCAGTCTACTTAGAAGACTCTGGGTACATCATCAGTACCTTCAGGAAGCGAGCCGCACAGTGCCTTGTCCAGTCAAATTACACGCAGCCTGGAAAGTATAAGGTCGAGGCACTTTTCTATTATACCTTAGGAGAGTTTTATCGTAGCAACGATGCCCAAGTCAGCGTTTCCTTCCTCCTTGGAATCACTATTAGGTTAGCGATGCGGACGGGATATCATCGTGATCCGCGGCATTTCCCCAGCATCTCCGCTTATGAAGGCGAAATGAGGAGACGTGTTTGGGCGACTATGCGTCAACTCGACACCTTGATCTCGTTTCAAGTTGGTCTGCCACGTACGATACAGGACTGGCAAGATGATGTCGAGCTACCGCGCAATATATGCGACGAAGACTTCGGCGAAGGTACCACGCACCTGCCACCATCGCGACCAGAGTCTGAGCTCACTACTGCGTCCTATATTCGAGCGAAATCGAGAATCATGGCCGTGTTTGGTAAAATCTCTGATCTTGCATATTCGCGGAAATCCGTGACCTACGACGAAATTCTTGAGATTGACCGTCGGCTGGAGGAAGTCTATGGTCTTGTTCCTTTTAACTTTCGAATACGGCCAGTGGATCAATCGTTCGCAGACCCATCAGACCTGATTCTCCGGCGGTACACATTGGAACTATTGTATCAAAAAGCTCGCTGTGTGCTCCACCGACGTTACTTAGGTGAAGTTCACAGTAATCTCCGATATGCATATTCGAGATGGGTGTGCATGAGTGCATCCAAGGAGATACTCCGCCATCAAGCAGACCTGCACCATGAAACTCAGCCTGGAGGAATCCTGTATCGCGACAGACAGTTCCCAAATTCACTTCAGAATGCCGACTATCTGCTTGCTGCGATGATCATCTGTCTAGAGTTATCCTATGATCCTCCGGCGGACCCGATCATGAACAGCGATGTAACGGTCGTTATCAAAGGACGTGAAGACCTTCTAACGAGCTTAGAAACATCCCATCAAATTTTTGAGCAAAGTCGCCGACGGTCGACAGATGCACAGAAAGCATATGCTGCATTGACAATTATGCTTCGTAGGGTTAAGAAAGGTGTTTTGAGCACAACACAACCGATTAAACGACCGGCAGCTGGCAACCCAGATGACCGGCCGGTTGATATGCACACCGGTAAGGAAATCCATTAACCGAGTACTTTCACGACTACAGCTCATGCCATTTTTAGCTCCACCTCCATCGTATGAGAGCTTGAGTGCGGCAAACGCACCATACTCCGTTGCTACGTCGAGCGAGATACCTAGGCTGGATATTATAGAATCGCCTTTCACATCGTTGGACGTGATCGAAGGGATGCTTGATGCCCCTTCTAATCTCGACTGGGTAAGCTCAATGAAGCCGGATCTCATCTCTATAGCACTCAGGTCTGACCCGTCGATAGAATCTGTGGGACCAACAAGTTCAGGGCCCCACACAGCCTTCAAAGACCAACAACCTCTGGTGTCCTGATCCTGCGTTTAGTGATATCGTAGATAGTAATTCGCAGCAGTAACATGACATGGTCAGTGGAACAGGCGATCACATTGATTTCCATTCGAAAAGAGTATATCTCAATTAAAACGAAGTATCTCACGCTGTCAATATACATAGTTCGCTACGTACTTGTTACATAGTACATTTATAGATAGTAAAGTAGTTGCTAGAAGAACCTTCGGCACGTCCCGAGCCCGCGTGGATAAAACTCCCCGAGCCGGAACAAGGAAAAAAAAGTCCCAAAAATCAACAACTCCGACAGTGCCTCTCGAAACTCTTGACCCAACATCACTGTCGCTGATCCTCCCACGGGAACACAATATGAGACCATCCATGCTCCCGCGACATCTCAGTCGTCGCATAAACCCCTCATCGCGAAACCTCGCAACCCCGTCGCAATATCTCCAACGACCAACGATACCATCAACATCACCAAGCACCAGAACGCCGTATCTAGCAAACTGCGAAACACTCCGATCCTTCCATCTCCCTTCCATAGCCTCCCTACTCTCAAACAATGGTAACGGCAACAACAGCAACAACAATGGCCGCACCCTTACCGCCACCCGTGCCCTTCCTTACGCCCCGGAATCCCTCTACAAAGTGATCGCCTCGGTGGAATCCTACTCCCAGTTCCTCCCCTTCCTCACAGCCTCGACAGTGACCCACCGCGATCCAGAAACAGGGTATCCCACCCGCGCCTTCCTGACTGTCGGCTACGGGCCGTTGAGCGAAACGTTCACATCTCGGGTCGATTGCGACCGGAGTCGGTGGATCGTTGAAGCGCGCAGCGGGGCCAAGTTCGGGATTGATTCCAAAGACGGACAGGCAGGTGGGAACTTCCCTGGGGCGAATGAGGGTATTTTCGAATATTTGAGCACGAAGTGGGAGTTGGTGCCGTTGGAGAGTGAGAAGCCGATGACCAAAGTTGACTTGGAAATTCAGTTTGAGTTCCGGAATCAGTTGCATGCGGCTATGATGAGCGCTGTCGAGGGACAGATGGCTGGTGTTATGATTGAGGCTTTTGAGAAGAGGATTAGAGATGTCGAGGGAAGGAGGTAGTTGAGGTCGTTCCTCCGTCGGGTCTGCCTGAGGGATCGGGAAGTGTTTGGAGATATGCGCTGCTGCGTATTGGGGATGCATGGGGGTTTTTTTTCGCATTTACATATATGGTGTGCTTCGTGGAGTTTGGCGCATGGTTACGACTAGACATAGATCGTTACAGCGTCGCGGTGTCTCTATGTTGAGTCTTATTCTTTTTCTATTTTGCGATCAATCGCTGTACAATTAGACCCAGATATAAAGAAACCCTGAACAGCCAAACCATGTAGTATATAATACAATTATCAAGACATGAAAGGAGGGGGGGAATCACATATGTATCCGCCCTGTAGAACATTTTTCCTTCATAGCATGCTCAGGCTGCGGTTCCGGTTGGCCGCATGCCGTGTGCCCTTCATCGAGCTGACTGCGTTGTAATTATCGAACACAACCTCCCAGTTAATGCGATCCCACCAGCGCTCGAGGTATTCAGCCTTTCCACCGATACCGTAGTCCATCATCCATACATGCTCCCATGTGTTGACACAGAGAATGGGCTGAACATCGACGGCACCAGGAGCCAGGCTCTTCTGGTTCGCGGAGTGAGCGCCCATCGCTCCAGCAAATTGGTTGCCCAATGGAGCGTCGGGGGAGTGCGTAGCCATATCAACGGGCTGCCGGCGGGAGTGAGCGGCCGGGTAGGGGGAGCCTGCATTGTAGGTACAGAAGATGTGCATCAATCCTTCCCTCTCCAGGTTCTTGGCCAGCCACACAAATCCGGGGCCAAACATAGCATTGGCAGTTGCAAGGAAGTCAAGCTTCAGGGATTCGATCGAGGAGCAGGTATCAACGATGTCCTTGGCGAACTTGTCCGGGATCTGAGTAGGGGTGGGCGACTATTGAGAGGGCGATATTAAATCGTAGTCCGTAGTTACACGATGCAGTTCCACAAACTTACCAAGCAGTTGAAGAAGAAATGGTTGTTATGAGCCATAGAGGCGTAGTTGAATACGGAGGCCATCTCTGGGCGCCGGGAGTACTTGACCAGCAGTTCTCCAGGTTTCGCATCCGCATCGACGGTATCTGCAACGAAGCCATGTTAAAATCCAATCCGTATACTTGTAGTTCTTCCGAAATCAGGAATGACTTGGGTCCGCGCTCTATCGGCCGCTCGGGAGAATGAAGCTCACCCTGTGTAAGAAGATTCAACTTGTCAATCAAAAGGGTCTGGTATTGCGTCCAAGCGAAGTCGAAAGCCTCTGGTGATAACAGCTCCGGAATGCCATTGTTCTTGAAGTGGGTATCGTGAGTCAACTGGGGCACACGATGCAATCCGCGAGTCTGGAAGCGTGGGAGAGCGGAGGCGGGTTTCTGTAGCGTAACACGCGATCAGTAATCGGAGCGATGTGGCCATTGAGAGATCGGACATGGTTCACCTGTGTGAGGGAAGAGACAGCACGCAGCGTGCTCTGCGGCCGGAGGAGTCGGGGAAGCATGATGATGGTTGGCAATTGACGAGTTTAGATGCTCACACGGAGAAGCAGCAGCAAAACCGCAGAATTTCCATCGCCGGGCAAGATTGGACATTGCTCCTTCGGGACTAGTGCCGATGAAGTAAGCTGGTCCCGTCACCATCCAATCAGGAGCCGAGGATCTACTCCTCTCCATCCAGACCGTTTCTTCATCTTGCTTCTTTCTTCAACGTCTCTCGACTCTGACGAAGATTAGCCTTTCGGACAAGAGCTTCTAGGTCGTGCTATGTTTAACTCTCTCATGATGTCTGGGTCGCTGGCGCCTATCCCGTCCACTCGCATCGAAGCCAGCTGCGCCGAGACCCATACCTCGTCACTATTCTGGGACCCCGGCGCTTGCAGACCAGTGGCCCTGCAGCAGAAGCAGAAGAGGTATTTTAGGCAGCATCCAGCGCTTACGCTGTATGAGCTCTTGATTGGCCTTATCTAATTCAATATGCGGATCTCAAAGGAGGGCGTCCTTTGTCTGTATCTCGTTGTTTAATCTTCCTCCAAGCCCATCAATGGAATCACCTCTCATCAATGCTCCGTCTTTGTCAATTCATCTTCTTGCTATAGCTGCCTTAATCTGACATCGGCCAGCCTTCTGTTCTTCTTCCTTTCAAGGACGACTACCCTGCAACTTGCGCCCGCGAGGAGCTATTAACATAGCCAGTATGGCGAGAGCAACTTTCGCTGATCTAGTATATGGGAAACCTCCATTACTGTTCCTCGTATCAGTAATATCTGCAATGATCACGCCGAACCATGCCTTCCATTTGGCACTACGGGATTTAGACATATGTCCAAGTTCATACCAGAAATGTGGAGCTGCTGGGCTGCCAGGCTCATTTTGCTGTCCTTCTTCCTCAACCTGCATTAGCCTAGACAATGCAAGCTCGGCCATATGTTGCCCTAAGGGTCAAACGTGCACATACATTGAACCCATCAATTGCGACGTACAGCTGCAAAATGCTACCCTTCACCCAACAAACCCAGTGAAGACCATCAGACTCGATGATCAGCTGCCCAAGTGTGGCAATTCATGCTGTCCGTTCGGATATAAATGCAAAGGAAACAAGCTGTGTGAGATGGACAACAAGATCTCCTCTACTACAGCCCTCGGTGAGAATCCTACATCGACAACCACCGGGACATCGTCAATAGTTTCAGTGTCATCCACGGCATCAGATGTTTTACCCACAACTGATCAATTGAAGCCAACAACACTATCGCCCTCTGATGCGAATTCAGCTTCCAACTCCCCCATGACCGAAGCGAATTCGACCTCAACGTCGGTTCCAGCAGCATGTCCTTCATTCCCAACTCAAGCCATTATAGCCGGCTTTTTCCCGGGAGCTATCTTTGGAGCCGTGCTTGCCTCGGCGGCAATGTTCTGCTGGAGAAGACGTCGAAATGGGCGCAATAACGCTCACGGGAAGCGTCCTTGTCATGATAGCGCATACAACAATACACCATTCAGCATATCTCATCCCATTCCATCCGAAGAGAGCTCCTACCGTACTGACTTCCTCCTTGGTCGCTCCCGCCGGAGTTCCTCACGCTCAGTGCTCCACCGCACAGGAACTAGGGTCAAGAGTCTATTCGGCCCGACCCCCAAAACCGCCGTCCATGACATGGATAATATACCCAAGGTACCTGTTACTCCACCGCCGCAGGTCAAACGGCAACTCAGTACCGAGAGTATCAAGGTATACACTCCTCCAGGTGGGCTTCCGGGCACAGGGTCGCAGAAACGAGGGCATTACATTTCGATTGAACCGGACAAGGGTTTTGTGGAGATGTTTGATCGGGTCGGATTCATGAATAAAAAAGGTGATCCATGCTTCAAGGTAGCCGAGTCTCCTGAACCAAGTAGAACCAACCTACCAACGACACGGAATGTATAGTAATCAGGTTTCTTTTGCTTATCATTTTGCTTTTCTCGTGTATGACTTCTCTTAGCAAATAAATAAGGCGCACCGGTGTCTGAAGTTATTTTCTATCTGAACGCTTTGGCTTACTCTGACATTTTGGCCTGCTTCGTTATAATTCCGCTGTACTTGAGACACAACCTTTTGTTCTACTGTCAACTGACATATCAGCCGGTAATAGCCCCATATGTGAAAGTGAAATTTCCTATTAAAAGAGAAAAGCTCTGTGGTGATACAATTAGATAGCGAGGGCAAGCCTATGTTTGTTGTTTTTTGGCCTTCAGACCAGTAACAACCCGCTTGACTTCCTTTAGAAGCCCTACGATAAGAGGGACACCAATCGGGCCCAATAAGGGCAAATAAACAGCTACCTTATGCTCATCGGGGAAATAAACCTGGCCCACCATGCTCTTTTCGAAGAAGCTGCGCTCTGCCGCTGTCTCGGCCACCCGAGCGTCCGCGAGAGCCGCTTGGAAACGACCTTCGCGGAGATGCTCACATGTGGATGCGAGATGAGACAGAGTCGTTGATACGGATGTCGCTACATTAGCTGGGATAGGAATGGAAGGGAGGGACTCGGTCAAACGGGCAAGGGAGCCCATGGTTGACGAGGCGGAGAGAAGGAGGGTGGCAGCACGGATCCGGATGAGGGTTTGGAGACGGAAGGGAAGAGACGCCGGCGCGGCGGGAGCGCCGAGAAGCGTAAGGAGTTGATGAGAGAAAGTTAGGAATGCGGGACGAAGAGTCTCCTGAGACAGGTGTGGTGGATTGGATGAATGATCGGCGGTCGACAGAGGGGGGTTTAAGAGGAAAACACCACCCCATTGAGGAATGATCCAGCTAGTTGCGCTGCTCTCCTTCACGACCATGGGAGACTGTGACGGCGCAGGAACGTAAAGAATGAAGTTGATGGTCGGTCCACTCCCAATACTTGGGCTTAAGGGCCATTCAGCCGCGTTGATGAAAGCGCTGAGATCTTCTTTCTTCAGCGTCCAAGCAGCCTGTGTTTCGTCGTACTCAGGCAGTGGTGCAGTCGGAGCAGAAGTCGCGTAGAGCTGAACTTGGGTATCAATGGTAAAATTGCTTATGGGCGCGAAAGCCTGCAGGAGCGGTGATATGTACTCTTCCACCGCGGCCTTAACGTCCCACGAGGAAGGTTCGGACCCAGGGGTGAACAGAGAAAAGGCTAGGTGATACGTTTCCGCATATTTCATAGACCTTCGCAGACGCCTGGTGATGCTCTCCGCGAGCTGCGGGGAGATGGAATTGAGAATGGCGGAAGGCTGCTGCTGATTATTCGACGAGGAAGCAGTGAGTGTGCTGGCGCCCCCGACATTGTTGTCGGATAATACCTGCGCAATGATGGCCTTTTCTTCTGTGAATAGATCCTGCAACTTTCCAGCGATATAAGCTGATAAGGGCGGGTTTGATGCGGAAGGCAGCGGGATCTGGCTTGGGGGGTAATATACGTCGAGCCGGGTCGTGTCCGGATGAAGCTCTGACCGAGGTGCCGCCAAATCCTCCTGAGGTAGCAGTCGAACCGTCAACGCAGTATCGGCTTTTCCATCCAGGACCGGCTGCGGTTGTTCCAGTATGTCTTCATGGCTAGCGACGGTGTTCTCTTCTGAAAGCTTCAGGCGAAGGTGGTGGGCGGAGAATTCGTTCAGATCATCGAGAGTGTGCTGAGTAGTCCGCAAGAGATGGTGTGCCTCTGGCTCTGGCAGGGACGGCGTTTCAAAGTGAATCTCAAGGGGGAAAACTGGACGACAGGTCTGTAGGGTGATAACCAGTCAGAATTGGTACATTGCAGCAGTGAAGGTGAACGCTAAAGTACCTTTCCATCCGCCCACTCGACCATGTTCTGGATGGGCAGTCGGGCCCGGTAGATAGATGTCGTCTTCCACCATATTGGAAACCCCAGGAATATAATGACGGCCCAAAAGGCGGCAATGACCTTAAACCGGGTCTGGATAGCCTCAGATTTCTCGGGCGAGGGGAGACGTCGTGCGCCGGTGTTGGAGCTCATCGTGTCGTTCGTGGGCGTGGAGGTAGTCTGTGAAGACCCCGGGTCTTCATTCTTGCTAGTCATGACCAGGACATGCTTTTTTACAAGCAGCTTTTCTTATTGGGGGTAGCGAGTCACCGAAACACGAAATGTGCTGGTGATGAGTGGGATGTGACGGCGGAGGACAAGTTGTCGGGGAAGATGAAATCAATCAACGCGCACAGGCTTGGGGTGATCAACCAGAAAGCCGCAGTTCGGCTTTGAACGTCCAACAACGACGAAATTCCCCCCAAATGCTACAATTCTTTCCCTGTGTCTCACCGTTTCTTTGAGATTTCCCTTTTTATTTTGTCTTTTGCTCCTATTTCCCAAACTATGGTACTTGCCAGTAATGTTTCTGCAAGTAGTCCAGCGTTATATCGTTTACAAACCCGCAGACCGCAATGTATCGCAATGAATTCATTCTAGATAGAGTAGTTGAAAGACAAGAGATACTATCAGAACCGTACGGAGCATCCCTTTAAACATTAAATCCGTCTCGTACTAAAACCTCCCTGTAAAACAGAACTATAGGGGTATCTCAACCAAGGCGCCTGATGTCACCAGCTAACTTCAATGCAAGACGATCAACATAACTTTTAGTTTTTTAGTACTCTTTCTCGAAAATCTTCTGGATTGGTTTAGCAGCCTATTGAGATGATCAGATTAGTAAATTGAAACCATTACCCATGATTGGGAGGGAAGAAAGCCAAGGGGGTGACAAGTCAATACATACGTCAATGAACCTTTCCAGATCTTGATCCAAACTGGCCAAGTCTTCCTTGCGCTTATTATTCTCCGCAATCAGAGCCTGTTTCCGCTTCAGAAGCGCTTGGCGCGCCTGTTCTAGTTTCTCTCGCTCTGCATGTTCATGATTGATGCGAGCAATCATGAGCTCATGGGGGTCGGAGTCTCTGTGTTCGGGGAAAAGAGTGAGGAACTCTTCGACCGGTATTAAAGGAAGAGACAGATATTTGTGACTGGTTGGAGGAACGACGCCGTTAGCAAGATCCCTGTGACCAAAATTCGCCGTCGGCATCCACCTACTCATAAGACTCGCACGCCGCAATCTCGCCCGTCAAATGTCTTTGTTCGTAATACAGGTTCTGCAGCTGAAGGTGTAACCGGTCGATCTCCTGGCGAGCTTCGGCCGTCGATTGTTTGGTTTCACGGACACGGAGAATGGCTTCACGATTCAGACCGCGGAGTCGAGCAAGAAGCGCGAATAGTTCTTTCTGTTCTCTCGATGCTGCGAGGATGGTTTCTTGGGAATTCGACGATGCGGTATCCCCGGTCGGGTCAAGTAATGCGAGGAGCTTGTCACATTGTTCACGGGTCACGGCGCTGCTATTGAGCACAGGTAGGAGAGACTGATCCACCACGATGTCGCGAACCGCCATAGCCGCCATGGTGTTAAACTTTTAATCGAAAGAAGTCTGGGCCAAGGGAGGCAAGTGTGGTCTCAGAAGACACGGTGATTTGGCGGTGGTGGTGGTGGTGGCGATTGGGAGGAGGAAAGGAAGAATGAATTTCGTGAGGGAAAGGAAAGAAGGCGGCGATAAGAACTGAAACGTGGGGACAATGCGATTGCTGATGGGCCGAACGATTCCAGTCCATGTGTATTTATTTACATGTACATGTAATGTAGTACATCAATTGACTATAATTCGTAGAAATCTTGCTGGGGGTTGAAGAAACAAAAAAAATATTAATTAGAAGAATGACGCTCTCGTCCCAAAAGGATATGATTTATTGGTGGTGAAATTGAATTATTGGATTTAATTGATTTGTTTATTTCTTCCGATCTCAACTCTTTTTTGCTCTTCCCCACTCTTTCGTTCAACTTGTTCATTCATTCAACCAAGTCACTCCCTCCTTTCCTTTTTCTCTCCAACCTCCGCCTCCCTCTTCATTCCTTCTTCTCCCACCTCACGTCGGTCTTTTCACCTTGCGAATCATAACAGCAATCAACCGAACCTGAAGCCCCTGCGACATCGAATCTGATTTCGTCCCACCAGAGAATCTCCACTCCTCTTACCTCTTGTAAGTAACGTCCGCCCTGGAATGAATGCCGAGATTCCGATACCCGAGACCCAAACATAAATCCACTTCGGACGATCTAATGTTTTGTCTACCTTCCAGGTCATGCTGATTTGATCGGAACCCCCTGAGGAAGTGGGTAAACGGGCAAAAAGAAAGGGAAGGGACAAAAAATACATAACAAAAAGAAATTGAAAGGGGTACATCATGGCTTGTTCGGCTCAATCAGTGACCCTCGAGTCTTATCTCGATGAAACTGCGGTCTCCAGCGCTTATGCCACCCCGTCCGAGGAGACAGCCTTGGTCCGGGATCGTCGGCGGAGGCATTCCTTCCATGCTGCAAGAAAACTATCCTGTGACTATGATGCCGACGCAGTCTTTTTGAGGGTACTGATCTCTACTGCTCTTTCCTCTTCGGCTTCACATCCTAACGATTCTCTAGGTGGAACTGTTCCTGGCCGAATTAGAGAGACGGCTACATTGGCTTGAGGACTATCGCCGCTCACACATGGTACAGATCGATGCCAGCTTACGCAGAGGTTATGCAACGCTTGAGGCGGTTAGAGATTCCTGCTCCTACGCTTCTGGAGAGCTCATGGGCGGAGGCAAGAAGCGGGCCAAGATCCTAGTGGAGACGCTTGAAGACGGCTACAAGGATGCTCTCGCAACCAAAGAAACTTTGGAACAAAAGGCACAAGCGGGCGTTCGCTTGATGGAGTCGTTCTTGTCGGAGTTGGAAGCTCGGGCGCATGCGGTTCGAGACCGTGGGTTCTACGGCACCCTCGATGACGGGTGGAAGGCTATGGATTCGAAGCTGGTCCACGCCCGAGAAGTGGTCGATGAGGGAATGGAACGCGCCCGGAAAGCGAAGGATGCTCTGCGTGAAAATATCGACCAGGCCATTGCGCTAGCTCAGGAGAAGCGTCTGATTGCCTATGCAGACCTTCCACATCCATGGCGTGTGAACCCGCACATTCTGGAAGGATATCGGTTCACGCATTCTAAGGTAGAATGCTTCACGTCCATGTTTACCTTTTCCAATGAATTGGTCAACATCTGGTCTCACCTGATCGGTCTGTTCATCGTCCTCTCGGTCGCCTTTTACTTCTATCCTTTGAATCCAAACTTCCACTTGAGTACCAAGACGGATGTATTGATTGCCGCGGTGTTCTTCTTTGCTGCATGCAAGTGCCTAGTCTGCAGTACTCTTTGGCACACCATGAATAGCATTGCCAACCAGGGGCTGATGGAGCGCTTCGCCTGCGTGGACTATACTGGCATCTCAATGCTCGTTGCTGCTTCGATCGTGACGACGGAATACACTGCGTTTTACTGTGAACCCGTTTCGCGATGGACATACATTCTTCTCACGATGTCCCTCGGAATCGGTGGTGTCATTCTCCCCTGGCACCCGACCTTCAACCGCGCTGATTTTGCCTGGGCTCGTGTGGCATTTTACGTTACGCTTGCCCTAACGGGTTTCGCGCCGTTAGCACAACTGACCTATACCCGAGGCTTTGCCTGGTGTCTGTACTTTTACGCACCCGTCGTGAAAAGCATTCTCGTGTATTTCGTTGGGGCTTGCATTTACGCTTCTCAGGTACCCGAACGGTGGCGCCCCGGTCTTTTCGACTACGTGGGTGGAAGCCACAATATTTGGCATTTCGCCGTCCTAGGCGGCATCCTGTTCCACTATTGCGCCATGCAAGATTTGTTTGCAGGCGCTTTCCAGAGAGCTAAGGGAGAATGTCCGCACTTGACTTCCTGAAGCCTCTGCCGCTTGGCTTCTCTACTGTTATGGCGTATATGATGGGATCAATCTTCGCGCGCACATAGACCTTGGCTGCCGGGTTAGATACTTTGGATGCCCAGCCGCTCGTTGAATATAGATGTCCGCCGGATCCTAATCTAGACCGGCAGTTGCATGAATGGAGTACTTGAGTCCTTCTGGTACCCTTCCATACTTACCGTTCTTGTATATATTTTATTTTAGGATTTGCAGCGTTGGCTAGCTGTCTTCATGTTATAATACCTTTCGCTACTAGTCCTCTGCATGTCTATCCACAGCATGTGTCAGGGGCTTGCGGAGATACGCTTGAAAACTGGAACGCATGGCTTCAACCTTTGTATGTGGATTTAAGGGATCACGGGGTTCTGAAGGATAGCTTTGGATCCTCAATTCCTAAAACTGAAGGCGTTTATTCGTGTTCATATTTTGTTAAAAGAGCATACTTGTACATGGAACTTACGACATTCTCACGCTGGAAAATCCCACGATTTGAAGATTGATTCGTAGAGATTGATGTATCTTATTGACTATCTCAAACCTTCTCTCCGCCCGGATCTAGCAAACGTGACAGCAAGAAGCTGTCAGGAATCATATAAATCACACCAGCACGACATTGAGCGCATCACCTTGTTCTCACACGTCTATCTGCCAGAGATAGCCATGAAACAGTAATATCCCTATCTTTAAAAAGACATGTCACTGCCCCAAAACGCGTAGGCTAGGAGGATCATACATGATCAAATGCCACGAACAAACCAGCTAGTTGCCTCTTGCTCCTCCTGACACGACGAGCGGGCCATTCTTATTATTCGGATGGGTGTTTCCAGAGTAAGGGTGGGTAGTCGTGGGCCCGGCCCGATGTTTCAGATCGAACTCAGATGGAACTTCAGATGGCGGTGGCTTAGGAGGAAGGTGGGACGGTGTCCCCCATTTCGCAATGGAGTCTCTACTACCCGCGGGTAGCCCGCGAGGAGTATTGATCGCCACGGGCGCTGTTGCCTCTAAATTCTTACTAGCTTCTTGATAACCAGCCCACTGAGGCTGAACACCAGGTTGCATAGTAGGGTATGAATTCATACCATGCTGACCATTCTTGCTTGGGTGCCGTGCCAAGGACGTACCGCCAGGAACAAATGAACGTGTCTGGGGGTTGAATGGGGACCGATTGAAGCTTCCCGGTAACGGATGGATACTTGCATTGCCCGTATTCATGGGTTGCCCAGGATATTGACCATATGGGTAGGATGTGGGAGTGACTGGTTGAGACGGATAATTTGGCCATGGCATTGGAGGTTGGTTCCTATGCGAGGACTGCGGGTAGCCTCCGTGGTATGGTGTGGAGGACCATCCTTGAGGAGGGTGCTGAAATTGTACAGCGTTTGGCACAGGATAGCTGTTCAACGCAGGTGAGGATTTCGTGGATGTCATCGCCGGTGACTGATTGATAGAGGCATATCCAGAAAATGGGGACTGCTGAGGTACAGCACCATTCTGCCACGGTCCACTTGGGGTCATCTGAGGAGACACGGGCATTGAATAATGAGGCATGGAGCCCATATTCATATGGCTAGGGTAAATGGCCCCATTTTGGCCATTATGAGCATAACCCATGCCCGGCGGGGTTACACCAGGTCCCACCATACATGGCTGGCCGGCGAACGAAGAAGAGTCATTGGCGGCCATATTGTAGGGACCTGGTCCATGAGGATAGTGAGCCCCAGGGTAGTAGACATTGAACTGAGACCTGACTTCAAAGCTGTCATCATGTGGTGTCTTTTGCCGCTGTGCCTTTTTACGCCCATTGGTCGAACTCGAGCGCGACATGTTGGTTCCTTGTTCGCCATTTGCGCTATCTGAAGGCTTTGCTTCTGGGAAATCGCGAAATATCCGTTCCCGAGCTTCTTGATACTTGGCCTCCCGTTCTTCCCTGGTAAGCGTTAACCGGTCCTTGGCCGGGGTAGCTCCTGCTGAAGAGCTACCACGCTCTCCGTCATTTGCACTATCACCAGCTTCTGATCCAGTCTTTGAAGCAAATGCAGAGCTCGCCGCTGCACTTCCTTCGGTAGAAGGCCGCTCACTGTCGGTACGACGCATGATTTTCATGGCAGGCATAGCAGGGGGTGGGGTGTTGTTTGTTGCGGCATGTATAGCAGAGAGAGGCGTAGGTCTAAGGAGATGAATGTTAGGACATTATTCGTAAATGCAGAAGGGTGGGGTCCCTACAGCCGAGTGAAAGGAGTTCGATGAAGTCGAACCGATGTTACATTGTTGTCCACGAAATGAGTTAAATGGTAGTAATCGCCTAATTTATGGGCAAGCAGGCGCCCAAACGCATTGGAAGGTGGCAGTTCTAGGGATTGCTCCCTGCAATGACATGTTAGCTAAAAACGAGATATGAGCGAGCCATGGTACGTCAACTCACTTAGAATGTTGAATAAAATGTCTGACTTTCTCCTCTAGCTGCAGAATCAAGAGACGATCTTTCGGGGACTTCATTGCCTCGAGAAGTTTCTCATCTGGTTCCATTGGAAATGGATGCATGGATATGGACTGCCCACTCCGAAAAACTTCCTGGTTGGCGATAACAAAATTGCTGGAAACAGAATCCGAGATTATGGCGCCATTTGGCCGCTGGGTGCCGTCCGTGAATAGAGGGCCGGTGGTTTGCAGTACTGCGCGGGCTCTCTGTATATCCCTGAACCCGCGAGTACCGGTTTCAGATCCAGTCAGCGAGTTCGGTGCACCAGATGCTATTCCGGAAAGGGATTCCTCTTCGTCAACAGCTTGAACACTGGCACTATCATCAGGTCGTAATGAGTCTTTCTCGTCCATTGCGAAGGTAGTGACCGAGGCCATACTCTTTGAGTCGAAACTTGTCGGTTTGGTTGAGGAGTTTGACAAATGTGTACGGTCATCTTCGAAAGATGTCTCCCGTTTCAGAGACCCGTTTTGTTGAATTTCGGCGGGGGAGTCGGGACTCTCTTGGTCCTTCTTCTCTGTGATATGAACATCCTGTAATGTGCGCGAGAGGTTATCGAAACTTCGATCGACGGCATTGACTTCATCATCCTTATCCGAGATCATTTGGTTCGGCAGGATGTGTTTCGACTCCTGAGATTCTGAGCGTGGGGGCTCTCTGGCAGACTGTGAACCATTCTTCTCATCAAATGCCACGTTAACTTCCGATCTCGACTGTGAGGCCATAGCAGCGATCTTGTGCGCAAGTCAGAAGGGCGACACCATCATCTACTTTGCGACAGCGATTCATGTGGAACATCAACGTACCTTTGCAAAGGAGAGACAATGCTCTCCTTCTGGGGAATTTTCGGATGCCATAACTAGCAAGCAACACCTTGCACTATTTCGTAATCTTCTTCTCTCTGGCCTTCCTTCGGTTGGTAATTATCGAGCAGGAAAAGATGAATGGAAGAATGGTAAGAAACCCGATGAGAAGAATTGAATGGCTAGACTTCACACGTGCGGGTTCACTCAAGGACGAAACCGAAAATTTAAGACGACAATAAGCCACTCAAAGATCCCACTTCACACAAGCCCAAAAAGAAAGACGGCATATCTTTTGAAAACGTAATTCGCCATAGGGAAAGCTATTGCAAGTTAGGTCCAGTGGGTCGATATTGAGAGGGACCGCGCCCGTTCAGTAGTGCAAAGAGATGTGCAAAAGGCGACAGCAGGTATAGCGTCCAGAGAACAGAAGATCCAAGAAAGGTGGCTGATCTTACACGATGGTCAGAGCGATCTGTTCATGGTTTTACCCATTGATTGTTTTAAAGAGGGGAATGGGTTCCTCCTACTCAGACAAAAGAGATAAAAAAAATGGTGGAAAAAGAAGCAATACCCTATTCCCAGTCAAACTGGAAGGAGTCGTACTGCACGGACGACTCTGCTTAGGCCGAAACGGCGCTGTAGTTGGAGGAAATTGGGAAGGTCGACGATGGTGGTCTTTTTTTGTTCTTTTGGGCTGAGAAGGAACGAAACTGAACTGATCGGGTTTCGCTTGTCTGCTGGTGGGCGGTTAGCCGCGCGTTTAAACGGTGCCTTCGACCCACACCTTGCATCAACAGCCGCGACAGAGAGAGGTTTGATATTCATACAATTCGGGTTATATCGATATACGACTTGATTGTAAGCTGTCATAGAACTTTGCGCGGCCTTTTCTACCCTCTGTATACGGTCAGGATTCATGAATCGATACCGGAATGCCCCCAGCCTTAGAGGCCCTACTAAGGCGACTGCCAGTACCCTCTGTCAGAAATGCTTAAAACGAGATATGTACCTTCTTCAGTCGTCAGTTCGCATTTGACTGACCTCTTGCACGGCACTATAGCTATGAATGCACAGTTACCGCCCAGGAACGGCCGTACCAATATCGTCCTTCGCGTACGCAGCAATTACAGAACCCGAAATTGCGGCCGCAGCTTTCAGCGGAAACTCCGAACGATCTATTGCGCTCGTAAGATTTCAGAATAGCTTGGATCTGCAATTTTTACGCAGTACACTGACCTATTCCTAGGGAAGGCGTAGCCGATGATCTTCTGGCAAAGCGAGAAGAAGAGCGGGGCCGTAAAAGAGACATAAATGAATCAGACCCCCTGGATAGTCAAGGCCAGACATCAAAGCGGGCTCGGTCAGCGTCTTCGCATTCTGTGAGCTCTGTATCTACGATATCTACGAGTCGATCCCATTCGCAGTCACCACCTCGCCGTAGAGGATACGGTGCGAGAAACGAACCTCACCGGACGAAGTCAACCTCTTCTCACCATGAGAAGCTGAGAAAGAGACGGTATAGCGACTCATCTTCTAGCCATTCTGCTCATTCTTATTCAGACGGAGAAAAAGACCGCACTCGTTCCAGATCACGTGAATGGACGGGTGACAGGAACACTAGACGAAGGCGTCGAGAGTCTAGCCCTGAGGAGCGCGGGCGAGCTAGAAACTTGTCAAGAGATGGTAGCCGGAGAGGGAGGACCCGAAGCCAGAGCATTGATCAGGGCCGGATTGCAAGGGAAAGACGGTCTGTGACACCTGAAACGATGCATGACCCCAGCCGCCCTAGCAGGCTTTCGAGAGACACCTTCAGGCACTCAGGTCATTCAGATGGTCGTCATAGTCGAGCGCATGATGGGCGGAGTGGGCATAGTCGAGCGCATGATGGGCGGAGTGGGCATAGTCAAGGTCACACTGTATCTCAGCCTCGAAGGGAGCGGAGTCTCAGCCCCTACAGTAAACGTCTCGCATTAACCCAGGCCATGAATGTTGGCCGCCCCGGCATGTGAGGTTTAGCAACGACAAAAACGAAAAAAAGGAAAAAAAACTACCACTACGATACTGTACTATAGTAATATGAATCATATATAAATTGAAATCGGTGTCCACATGATAGACCGCAAAATGTCCTCAACGCCTTTTCGATATGTTTTGCCAGACCCCAACAGCGAGCGCCTTAAAACCAGATGTAGAAGGAACAAATGATCGCAAAAATACCTATAATCACACCTCTTCTAGGGTATCAAGATCATGCCAGGTCGTCTTCCTCCCTTTCCCTCCGTTCATCTTCCTCCTCCCTCTCGCGTACATGTATGCCCTCAACCAACATTTCGCCCTCGATGCCTACCTCCTCTCCTGTCTGGCCTCCGTTGGCCCCCGCGTCTCTAGCCTTCGCCGCACGTTGCGCATCCTCTATCCTCTGTCGCACGAGCCTTGCAATTGCGTTTTGCGTCCTCACATTGAGGGTACTTAATTTATCATCTAGATCCCGTTTTAGGTCCCAATTGGGCTTCTTCGGTTGAAGCTTGAAGAGATCTATTGGTTGATCCACCTCGTCATCTTTCTTGGCTTGCTCTGCAGTGGCCTTCGCTATCTCCGCAGCTTGTGTTTCCAACGTAATCTGTCCGTCTGCGGGGGCCTGGTCGAATCCTAACTTCGGGCCACGGGTTTCTGCATCATAGTTTCTTCCGGACAGAAATCTGGTTGTGACATCGGGGGCAGCGTCTTCCGATTCGTCATCTTTAGCGTTGGATTCTGTTAAAGGCTCTGGCTCTGGTTGCTTTCTTTTAAGCGCCGCGAGCTTTGCGAGTCGAGCTTTGCGTTCTGTTGCCGCCGCGTCGAGAGTAGCATGGTTGGATGACATGGTGGGAAACTCAATATATATCAACAGATAGAGGATGCAAGGTAAAGCAAGTGTTGCAGGGAAAAGAATGAGCTCCCCCGTTTCAGGGTCAAAAATATGCGACAATTTTACAATCGCCCGCTGACGAAGTATTTCTTGACAATGTTATCGGAAGTGTTGCGCCACACTCCGGGAGCATTAGCCACACTGGCGACGGAACAGCATCCGGCGGCCGCGATAAATCGGCATTAATTTCTTCCCAAGAAGCCTCCAAGTACGAACATCAACTTTCCCGTCCGCGAACCGCTTTTCGGCTATCCTACTGGCGTCTATGTTCAATGCGCGAGATCACGAGATCACGAAATCCTGAATGTCATTTTGTCCACATCATCTCCTGCGTTCCCGCTTCAGCGCCGGGCTACCGTCCCGTGCTCCGAAACATAGGTTGCGTCTAGGACACTGCTATAGACAAAGTGCGAAATTTCCAACCACACGACATGTCGCGAATTATGCGTCGACATCGAATACTACACACTATGCATATGACACTGTTGGCAATGATCTGAACCCTCGGCCTGACTCTAATCCAGCTTCAATTCGCGAACCAAGAGACACCCGGACTCAGGCTCAAGCTTATGACCTTCACGATGAAGTTTCTCATTCAGCTCACGAATACAAGAATGAAATCACAGGGGGCTTATCAATACCGTATCTGGATGGCATTCCTGGTCCGCCCACATCGTCATCTGGAGAAAGGCATCTCAACAATCAAGAGCGCAAATTCGTCTACGCTACCCGTGCGTTGGTCGACGGGAAGGTGAAATATACCTACAAGGCTAGACAGGTGAGCCAGGAGACCTACGATTTTCATCAAAATATAAAGATGAGATCTTTAAGCTACGATCGCGAAGAGATTCACACATGGAGAACCACTTGTAATAAACTTTGGGGAGCTGCGCTTTTCGACATGGACATACAAGATTTTCCCGTGTCGTTGATGCTCAATGATGCCGATTTAAGTCTTCTTGAGAAGATTAAAACAGACTGCTTGGGTAACTTTCGTGAGGCTTGGGAGGCATTGGACAAATCTGCAAAGGCTCCACACTGGAAGCGACTATCATTATGGCTGTTACAAAATTCCCCGCATCTGGCCTTGGAATTTTTCCTTGTTACCTGCCAAAGTGCAGATAAGCCCTTGTTCGCCATGGTTTCAGATTGCTTCCTCTTTCTAGATAAATGCCATGCCGGTGAATTTCAACACTGGGAAAAGGGGGGCCACACATATGTGTCCCTTTTGCTTACTTGTCTAGACCCGAGCAATTGGCCTGTTGCGCACCTTGGGCAAAAGGGCATTCGGCTCTACTTAAAGAACGCTGGTCCCGAAGAGCTTTACCATGCCTGGACCATCGTGGATGGAAGGAGGAATCATATAACATCCCAGACGTGGCTTTGCTTTATGCGTCAGTTTACGGAAATTGGAGATATCCATAAGTCACTAGAGGCACTTGAACTTGTGCGGAGACGGGAGCAGGATAATTTTTTGATGGATTCTCAAGGAGTTATGCGCCACTGTTGCAAACTCCTATTACTCGACTCTGTCCAGGATACTCCCAATGGGCGCAATTTCTATATTCTACCCAAACTCCTCAAAATGGGGGTACGACCAGATCGGGATATGATGAATATAGTTTTATCTAACGCTTTCAAGACCGGTGATCCGCAGGTGGGATTCGACATGTTCCGTTTCATGAGAAGGCAGTCGCTCGAGCCGGATTCGTTTACCTATTTAACCTTGCTTAACGATGCAGTGACTCGCGGTGATCGAGAACGTGTTCAATCACTGATTCAAGATATTAGAGCACGTGGGCTTGAGAAGAACGATTGGATTGCGAGCAAGATATTTCACGCTCATTTTACTTTCAATGCCAAGCATCATGATCCAAATGACGATCCCAATGGAGTGTTTTACTCACTGCTGGATATGTACAATCAGTTATATGACATCACGCCATTAAAGGAGCTCTCTATCATTCCGCCAGAATACACTCCTCCCCCGGGAGGCGATAATCTCCAACCATCTCTCATTGCTCTGTATTTGATGATCGCGACTTATCTACGGTGCCAGAAACGCATATCTCATGCTCATCGCATTTACACCAAGTTCAAAGCCCTTGTCTCAGAGAACCACCCGATCATAGCTCCACTGGCTTGCACTGACCATACTTACAACGAGTTTCTGGTAGCTTTTCGGGATGACCCTCGAGGGCTGCGACCAGCCGTGCGATTAGTGGAGGATATGCTGCACTCTTCTAACGAAGACCGGGAGCCAGAAGATGGGGCTCCTGTTCATGGCAAGCCATCGGTTCGGACCTGGACGATCCTGATGAGCGCCTTCACGTTCAATAAACAGCCACTCGCCGCGGAGAAGGTTCGAGAGATGATGGCGAAACATGGAGTGGAATACAACAAGGTTACCTGGAACATGGTCATCAACACCTATGCAAACGCGCAAAATATTTCTGAGGTTGCAAAGTCCATTAAGGCCATGGAAGCTCAAGGCTATTCTATGGATTCATATACCATGAAATGTCTCCGCTACCTCCAAGATCCAGAGCGCCTATGGATTGCGGTAGAAGAACTGGACAAGGAGGCCGACGCTCGCCACGATATGGTGACCTCTTTGGATCAGACGCCTTTGGAGCACGAATTGGACGAAGAGGAGCATCTGTTAGAGCAAGGCTTGCGACGTCTGCGCGAAAGAAAGCAGTCTACCCGTTGAGATACCCTTATCTAACTACTAGTTATTTTCTACTGTCTTTCTATTTTGCATTTAAAGCGTGGGTTCGGGAGAAGAATGTCATTTATAGAACGAGAGATCGATATATGTGGGGATATTCTTGATGTAAAATATCACTATGTACAATACACATGTAAATAACGATGCGGACTCCCTGCAATATAATTTTAATGCCCAAACCACCAAGAAGAAGTTCTTTAACGCCGATTGCTGGTAGGATCTTCATTCATGAAAAGACAAAAGTGGAAGAATTGCTTAAAGAGAAACAGGGGCAACGAGGAGGCATTCAACCCCCAAAGAAGATAGAAACCTAGCGCATGTATATTAGCCTCACTATTACCTCTACTTCAGTGGGTTCATATGATGTAGTCCAGCACTCACAGCCATCAAGATGCAGCAGATACTGACATACGGGCTGAGCCGTTCACCGATTCGAGCACACTTCCAGAATACCCCGAAGAAGCTTCAGGTGAGGGTGTTAGTCCCGTCTCTTAGTTAACATCATGGGGAAGACCAGAGATAGAACATACCCATGTTGATTTCGATCCATGATTCCTGGCATAATCGAGTGGGCATAGGTGCTTGTGCAGATGACAAGTAAGATCACCAGCAGAAGCGATTGAAAGTTGAACAAGGCAGACTACAGAAAGGATTATTTTTAGTTGGTGGCCATCCTATTGAAGTCGAACCTGTCTAGATAGGCAGGCTTCCTTTCACAGAGCATTCACTCACCATCTCGTTTGAGCTGCCTAGGATTGGTCTGTTTCCCTCCTTGAGCTTAACCAATGACTTAACAGGCTCAAGTTTCTGTGCAAGATCAAGAGAAAAATACTAGCTGATAGAGACCCAGATAGTATCATACTATCTGTCTACACGTTCCGTCCAGTGAATCAGAAATTCTGCCTCTCATGTCCGCCTACGCCCCTCACCGCCCTGGCCCCCATACCAATGTTAAACCGCCTACCGATAGAGCTCCAAGGCTTCTGCCGCCTCCTCTCCGTCCAGTTCAGCGAACCTCTCCAGCTCCATCCGGTCCACCTCGACAGCCAAATTCTGGCCATGTGGCGAGCTAGCTTGCCCCTCCCTGGCCGTTCAACCCTCAAGAGACTACTCTAATCCGTGCCGGCTATCGCCCAGCATTCAAACCTGACACCGCCAAGAACGCGGATTCTACAGAAGCCGACTCTAGTAAGAAGAGCAAGAAGCGCTCTATTACCACCATGGCTGAACCAAGAGCCCGTGCTGCTAGGCACAAGGGTCAGATGAACTTTGCTGCTGAGTGTAAGTTTTGCCTCTCTCTTTCATTCCTTCGTTTTATTTCCCCTGTCCCCCCAATAAACAGATGACTCTATCGCAACTTCTGTTACTCACATCACATGTTTCCATTCGATAGTGCGTCTCCTCCTTCTCGCATATGGTGATCCAAGCCCGCATCCGTCTTTCCCTTCAGAGCCTCTTCCAGAAACAGTTCGTGTGCTCGATGAGATTGTTACCGATTTTGTCCTTGAGATGTGCCACGGCGCAGCTCAATATGCCGCCTATTCGCGCCGTCAGAAGATCAAAGTGGACGACTTCCGATTTGCATTGCGCCGTGATCCCAACAAGCTTGGTCGTGTCCAGGAGCTATTGCGCATGGAGCGTGAGTTGAAAGAAGCTCGGAAGGCATTCGATCAGAATGATGACCAGGTTGGAAACTTGAAGGATGCTAGCAAGAAGGACCTCGAAGATTTGGGCGACGGTGCCGATGGCAAGAAGAGCAAGGGAAAGGGAAAGAGAAATGCTAGAAGGGACTCGGATGCTACGGAAGACACGACGGTTTCGAAGAAGAGAAAGACTGGTTGAGCCAGTCGTTGGCACCGCTTCGCTACTTTCGATGTCGTTTTGCTCTTTAACATTTGTCTCGGGCGTTCTGGGTTAGGACACCAACATTCATCAAACATGGGGGATACCATTTTCTGTTATTAGAAGGGCGTTTATAGGGGAAACCTTTTTCTAGCTTTCAGGTTGAGAGCTCAAGACATTAGATATCAAGCAATCCTTCCAGCAAGCCAGGCGCTACAAAATGACGACATTTATCTTTTCGCCCGGTGTCTACAGACAAAGCTCAGATGCTCGTTGGTTCAGTACATATGTCCATTCATCATGATTGACATGCCGGTAAGAAAAGCCGGCTTCGTAATCATCAAGTCTACACTATATCATCGGAGCAAATAAGGCCGATCTGCTCCCGTCATAAAAGGGTCTCAAACCCTTGCTCTTCCCATTTTGCACAGCTCCATTTTTTCCATCGCTCTGAACAAAGCCAGATTGACTCCCATACGCCATGCTCTTTCTGGTTCATTTTTTTCTTTTGCTTTCGTTCGTCGATTCGTTTTCGCACTGCCCCAACAATCGCGGATGTAATGTCATAAATGGCATAACAGAGAGAAAAAGATGGGAGCAGAACTGAGAACAAGCTTTTTCCACAAGAAAAGATAACCCTAGACACATATCAAGGAAAAAAGGGATAAACAGAGTAGCGGGATAGTAGATGCGAGAGGTAAAAAACGGATGGGACAAGAGATGTAGAGAGAAAAGAAAATGTGTCTTCATGGATAGCCTTGGTTTTACGTTCCCTCTTTACGCGCGAGCCTCCTCTCCACTCCGGTCTTGATTCCTCTGCTGTCCTCCGCGGCCGCCCTTGCCGCCCCTCTGACCTCCGCGCTGGCCGGACTCTGCACTGCCGGACTCGCCGCCAAGGGTGAGCTGAGCGGTAGCTAGGCGGGTGGACAGTTCCATCTGTGTACGGATGGTGTTGGCCAGGTAAGACACAACCAGAACGTCCTGGATGTGGTTGTTGCTGTAGAAATGGTTAGCATTAGGACGGAAGATGCGAACCAGTATAATAACGAATGAGAGTCGTAAGGGGTGGGGGAAACATACAAATCCCGCTCGATATCGGCAGGCTCAACCTTGGGCGCCAAAGCGAGAGCGTTGAGAAGGAACTGGCCCAGTGCTGTCGATGCAGGAGCCTCCTCATCGATGACAGATTCGACGTACTTGGAAACGCGGTCGATCATACCGAGAACTTCCTCGACCGCACGCTCAAGAGCCTCAATATCGGTGAAGATGTTCGCGGCACGGCTCTCAGCATCGCGAGCGGCAGCAATAGACTCCAGACCGCTCTTTTCGGTCTCGCCGTAGCGAATCTCGTAGGGGACGGGGATAAAGGCAGCGCTGTCGGCGGCTCTCTCTGCCGTCACACCAACAGGAGCGGAAATGTAGGCGCGGGTTTCAACGTCCTTGCCAGGTTCGGTAGAGACAGTCAAGTGGACAGCAGGGTGAGGGAAGGTTCCATCACCTTGGCCGCTGTAGAAGTTCTGGATCAAAGCGGAGAAGGTGTTCAGCTCCGACGAAGTGGCGTACCAACCGACCAGCACTTCCTTTGGGTTTGCCTTGAGATGCAACGCAAGCATTTGCTTCTGGTATTCCATGTCGACCTCAACCTGGTCCGTCGTTTCGGTGTGTCCAACAGCAAAAGTAGTGCGAATCTCCACCTCAGTTCCATCCTCTGACCTGGTTCCTAGCAGGGTTCCGATGACACGCTCCTGGTCGGCATTGCGACGGAGGGAATGATCAAGGATCGAGAAGAGAGCCTGTCATGGGGGCATCAGGGCTTCCATCCTTCACTCATCATTCCGATACAGCAAACATACCTGAGGATGAATGACAACATTCAGAGGGGCGGTTGTCGGTGCAGACCCCACTGCCATCGGGCCCAGAGGGCGAGCAAGGTGAAGGAAAGAATCAGTTTCAGCCATGATGGGTAAGAAGTGTTAGAAGCGCGAATGGCCGTTCTCTCTAGCTCTCGACTCTTTCACTTGGTATCTTCCTCGGCGTGGTGGAGAGTAGCTCTCTTTTTTTTTATCAATTCTTCCGCCCGCTAGACTCTGCGCCGACGGAGGTTCTGCGAGGCTCAAATTGTGTGTGCGCAGCGGGAATTTCGCGCTAAGATAAGATAAGCATCCCCGACCCAAAGAGAGGGAAAAAAATAATTCGGAAAAAAAAGACAAAAAAAGTCTGGTGCTTTCAGAGCTGCAATACCAATCCTTTAGGGGCATATTCTCTTTCGCAAATGGCTCCCCCTCGGAATAGAGGTCCCAAGGGCCGTGGAACTCGTGCCAGAGCTCCTGTCAAGAGGAAAAATGGCTTCACAACATCCCGAGTAGACGAGATAGAGTGAGCTTCTCCCGCTGGGTTCACTTACTCAAGCTAACCAGCCCACTCAGGTCAGAAGAATCCTCAAGCGGAGAGGAGGGTCAGTTCGAAGACAACCTTGGAGATGAAATGGATGAAGATGATGGTCTCATGGACGATGCATCGTCAGGCAGCGACGAGGACGAAGAAGACGACAAGTCGGCCCGTCCATATAACGAATTGCTTCAGCTACTCAATACAACCGCTGACTCGAAAGGGCCGGCACGCAAAAAGAGAAAGACCGAACACAAGAACGACAAAGAAGAGGCAGCTCGGAATGACACGGTTGTCGCCGCCAGCGAAGAGGAGTTACTGGAAGATGACGACTTGCAGCTGCAGGAACCTTCTGATGAAGAGGACGAAGATAACTTGGATGAGGCAGATGGCGATGATCAAGCCGACAGTGACAATGAAGACGGTACAGCTTTTCAGTATACCTGGTTGAAGATAATCCACTTGCTGATATTGAGCAGATAATGATCCCTTCGAAACACATTTCTCAGGCAAAAAAGAAGACGAACTGGCTAAGCAAATCAAGGCTGTAGAGGATAATAAATGGAAAACTCTGAAAAAAGAGCTCCCCGGGACGTGAGATTGGTGCGCACTGCACCCGATACGGGAAATGATTTGTCTTGCCTACCTGCCCTGAGGAGTATCGCGAATTTAAAGGTAAGCAATAACTACCCTACGAGATGGCATGTGGAAGACAGCGTCAGTTGCTTATTACGCCACAGCTCAAGAAAAAGTTGAAGGCGCCTGCTCTGGAGCATATCTCCCAGATCAGCGGCCATGCCCAGCAACTCGCCCCGTACATCTTTGATTATCAAGACGTCTTGTATGGCGCCAGAAAATCATCCAATTCGACCCAGTTACGAAACCTTCTGGCAGTCCATGCCGTTAATCATGTATTGAAGACCCGGGACCGTGTGCTCAAGAACAACGCTCGTGTCGCAAAGGAACAAGATGCCGACCTCGATCTGCGGGATCAAGGCTTCACCAGGCCCAAGGTGCTGTATCTTCTCCCGACCAAACAAGCTTGCGTGCGTGTCGTAGAGTCAATCACCCAGCTCTTTCAACCTGAGCAGCAAGAAAACAAGAAGCGTTTCATGGACACTTTCTCTGCAACGGACGACAAGTCCTGGGAGAGCAAACCGGACGACTTTCGCGAGTTATTCGGTGGAAACGACGATGACATGTTCCGACTAGGCCTCAAATTCACGAGAAAGACTGTCAAATTTTTTGCGCAATTTTACGCTTCAGATATGATCCTTGCCAGCCCACTTGGTCTGCGCACGATCATGGACCAGGCTGAGTAGGTTTTCCGAGGGCGTCCGCGCTACATGAAAAGCCTAGAACGCATGCTAACGTACTGTAGTGCGAAGAAACGTGACCATGACTTTTTGTCTTCTATTGAAGTCGTTATAGTAGATCAGGCCGATGCCCTTCTTATGCAGAATTGGGATCACGTCGACTATATCTTCAAACATCTCAACCTGCAGCCGAGGGAGGCGCACGGCTGTGATTTCAGCCGCGTGCGGACATGGTATCTCGACAACAACGCACGATATGTCCGTCAAATGATCATGCTAGCTTCCTTTATTACCCCAGAGATCAACTCGGTCTTCTCGACCCATATGCTGAACGTCTCTGGCAAGATTAAAATGACGCCAGTATATGCTGGGGCCATCTCTGAGATCCCACTCCCAGTATCCGTGAAGCAGACCTTCTCCCGATTCGACAGTCTCTCGCCGGCGAAAGACCCCGACGCGCGATTCAAGCACTTCACCACGACCGTGCTCTCCTCTTTAGTCCGCAATATCACATCTGGTCGGGGGAACAATAGCGGTGGAACCTTGATCTTTATCCCGTCGTACCTAGATTTCGTCCGTGTACGCAATTACTTTGCTACTTCCGCGCAGACGACAAACGTCTCCTTCGGCGCGATTTCTGAATACTCGGACACTCGGGACATCATGCGAGCTCGTACACACTTTATGAATGGCCGACACTCCGTATTGCTCTACACAGAAAGATTCCACCATTTCCGGCGGTACCAGGTCCGTGGCGTCAAACGTGTCATCATGTATGGAGTGCCAGAAAACCCAACATTCTGGGGGGAGATTGTGGGATTCTTAGGCCTGGATCCGGCGGCGATCGATGAGGCGGCCGAGGGAGGCGTCCGCGCACTGTTTTCCAAGTGGGATGCCCTGAAACTGGAGAGGATCGTTGGAACCAAACGAGTTGGGAATATGCTGCGGGAGAAGGGAGGTGACACATTTACATTTGTATAGATCCGAGTTAGTCCCGAGTGCTAACTCTCTTGTCATGTACTTATTATACCAATATTCGTTAAGACCTGACAGGTACTGTTGTTATTATAGCGTCTGCTTCGGCTTTCCTTTTTTTCTTTTTCTCTTTTTGTTTCCTCTTTTCCCCCTAATTCTCACGAGACTCGAGCGATTTTGTTGGATGGGATCAAGAACTGGGTATATCTGGGTTGGATCAAGAATTATGCTCCAGCTGAACTGGATAAATTGTAAGAGTTCTTGTAGATGTAGAAAAGTGGGTCAAGCCGCCGATCCACCCGCAATTTCAGTCCCTCCGTCAACCATCATTTGACGCCGATAGCGCTCCAAAGTCACCGCGCATTGGAGGAAAAGTTCGTGGTTCTCTTTTTCTTTTCTTTTCTCTTTTTTCGCTCGGCTTTGGAGATCTTTCACCTGACTTGTATTTATATTATTATTCCCTTCAAATATAAGTAATTAAATCAATATTACCTACGTATCGGAGGAGATCCATTAGTCCTTGAGCTGAATCTTCCTTATGATCAACCCCAGATTTCTTTGCCTAACACTGTCTACTTAATACCTATCTCCTTTGATTTCTCCGTTTCTTCAGTCCTTAAGTCCTGGGAGAGAAACAAAAAAGGAGTTACATTTCAGTCCACATCGATCTAATGATGCCTCCATCGGCGTCCAGTCAGGATGAGAACCAGCATCCTGGCGAGGATGTCAGATCCGACCCTCGCAGCGTGTTTTCCGCGGTATTTGGTTGGGGCAGAAAGCGCCACACCACCCATGAAGATGAGGATGAACGGAGACCCTTACTGGGATCGAGTTCGCCCATGCCATCGTCACCATCGTCATCATCATGGTGGGGAACGACGTGGGATTCGGCGCAGGAACTCTGGCTTCAGGGTAGGGGAATGATCCTGGTCATGTTGGCCCAGTTCTTCGGGGCTTCCATGAATGTCATGACCCAAATATTGGAGAGAAAGGGGAGGAATGGGGAAGGGTTTCATCCGTTTCAGGTATGATCATCTAGCTGCTTCTAAATATCTCCCCGGACTAAACTGTACCAGATCCTGTTCGCCCGCATGTCCATCACGGTTCTGGTCAGTTATCTGTACATGTGGTACACCAAAGTCCCTCACCCGTTTGGGACCCGCCCTGTACTTCACCTTCTACTGCTTCGTGCAGCCGGTGGCTTTGTTGGCGTTTATGGGCTTTACTACTCCGTTCAATACCTACCACTGTCGGAAGCCACAGTGTTAACTTTCCTAGCACCTATCCTTACCTGCTACGCCTGCTCTCTGTTCATTCCCAATGAGACCTTCACACGCAAGCAACAGCTCGCTGGCGTGGTGTCGCTAGTTGGTGTGGTTCTGATCGCACGGCCTTTCTCACTCTTTTCGAAAACAAATCCGCCCGACTCCCGAGAGCTCGGCAGCGAGGAGCAGCCTGATTCCGAGGATGAGTACCACCGTATTCTAGCGACCGCCATGGCACTCATGGGAGTCATGGGGGCGTCTTGCGCGTACTCGACCATCCGAATGATCGGTCAGCGCTGTCATCCGCTGGTGTCTGTCACATATTTTTCCTTCTTCACGACTGTTGTGTCGACCGTGGCCATCCTGGTGTTGCCTTCCATCGCGCTGGAGCTGCCGGGCACCCCGTTGGAATGGACTTTACTCTTGGGTCTGGGTGTATGTGGGTTCCTGCTGCAGTTCCTCTTGACGGCTGGTCTGTCGTATGTGCCTCCGCCGAGGAAATCGTCCACGTCGGAACAGCATCGTCAATATGGAAGCGATGGGAATGGGGAGCCGAAGGAGGCGTCGCGCAGCTCGTCCGGATCGCGGGCGACGTCTATGATCTATATGCAGATGGTCTTTGCGTTGTTTTATGACCGCGTTGTCTGGGGAAGTACTCTGTCTCTCATGAGTTGGATGGGATCTGGTTTGATCTTAGGAAGCGCCATCTACGTGGCCGTCGTCCGGGAGGCGCCCGCAGCTGCCGCTAGGGAAGATGAGGATGAGACGAACTGAGTACTACGAGGAAAACGGAAACGGAAATAATGAAAATTGGCCGCGTACGACGTCACGACTTGCATGAGCGGAGAGGAATGAAGGCCTGGAGAAAGGGCGGGTGGGGGAGGTGGGAGGAAGGATAACTAATGCATGCCGGAGCCGGCGAGGTAAGAGCTACGACGATCTGAGGGATTTGACAGCCAGCGATCATTCCCTTTAGATGAGGAGGAGGAGGGTGATGATGGTGATGATGTGGTGCTGCTGGCGGCAACAGCGCAAAGTCTGTTATTGATTTGATTGTCGGCTATATGCCATAGCGAAGTGTTGTATAGACTTAAAGTACTCGTACATGGATAATGGATGATGATTCTAATTCGTTGTCGCTTCTGAAGCTCCTCACCTGGGACGCTCAGGACAGGTTGCAGGCCGTGCGTCGCATGCAGAAAGTGGCGCTCGACCTGTGGATCCACGATGTTGGTATGATTGGTGGTGGACGACAGTGCTCCGTCTGTGTTTGTTGAATTGCGAGGATACTGCGCCGTATGGACTTATGTCTACTCGTACCCACGGGTCAAACATGCATAGATGCCGATGGTTCTGAATCTCGCCATGTTAGCCACAGCGTCATAGGGTTACAGTTGACACCGAAAAGTCCCGACGGCTCTTCCCGAGACTCACCGAACCGACTGATTGGTGCCTGCGGTGCCTGAGTTTTCAATGTAAAATGATTTACCCCGGATTCGGGTGGCGTTTGATAGGATATACACTTGTAGTTATACAGTTGTAACATCCACTTCCATCGACCCATATATATAGGCTTCAATCTATCGATCTCTTCCATTGATCGCCCCCAGCTCCACCTTTGATTCTCCTTTCCCCTCCCCGGAGTTTCCTGTATAAATATATACATACTACATTACCTTGTCTTCCCCATACTTTCCCCACATCTCTCGAAAATATTCCTATATAGGTACTCTTTTCTGTCGTGGAGGCCAAAAATCAAGGACAAAAGAGAGA
>NW_015378418.1:0-34048 GCF_001204775.2 Aspergillus nomiae NRRL 13137
AAAATAAGATAAATAAAATAAACATTAAGAAGAAGAAAAGAATAACGTATAAAATAAAAGGAATGAAAAACAGAAAGGTGCAAACACTACTAGTGCGAAGTGGTACCAAAACTGAGCTAAGGTAGCTGAGGTTTTTCTCAACCTTCAGCTGAAAAGGCTCGGTGGGCCAGTGGAGGTCAAGCACCTGCTCAGATCCCAGCACCCGCCAATAACACCTTGCCATTCCATTCGTCAACTTGGAATTGGGCGATGGATGCATGAGGGTTACAAGTACTTGGTGGATTAGCGAATGGACGTTGCATCTGACTCGTCTTCATCTGCAATAAGGTGACAGCTACAAGATGTGCTCTCGTCATTTGTTTTGGACGATCTGCATGGGCTGGCCTTATAAATAGGCAGACATACAGCCCGAGCACTAGCATTATTTCTCTGGATCCACGTTCTTGTCAGCTCTTCACAAACACTGCCGTTGTCCTACTCCAAAAAAGATGAGGTCTACCTCGCCGCACATGCTCCCAGTGGGAGAGCCCAACCCACCCAACGAGAAGCATGTGAGTGCAATCTCGATATTGGTTCAATGATCTGATGAAAAGTACTGACGAGGACGAACAATAGTCTGTAAGCGTATCCCTGCCGACATGGGAGTCCGTCGCTGCTTGGGGCCGCCGAGAGCAATGGCTGTTGGACTCAATGCATACCTGCTATCCACGGTTAGCTACTCGTTCTTGATACCTCGCATTCTAGGCTCAGTCGGGATAGGTTTGGCATGCATCCATCGGTACGCAAATTGATGGATGCCGTATGTGCTCGACTGGGCACCCCCACGGATTTGAGCTGTCTGATCTTTCCCTCGGCCGATGCCGCCGCCAGGTGTACAGCCCGACTATCAGCTGAACACACCGACGAAGCGTGTCATACCGTCAAATTCCAATCACACCAGCCAGCAGACGAAGAAGCTCTACGATGGGCCACGTTCTTTGTCGTCCTGTTTCCACAGGCATGTGTCTCCACCGCTATGCATTTCTGGAAAGTGTTTGGGGATGGAATCGCGGGTCGTCATGCGGAGCATTGCCTTGCGGCGCTTCCCTCCATGAATTCTTACTCAAAGAACACTAATTTTGAAGCCTCAGCCGCCTGCCGAGATCATTTCACGTGGGATCTGCAATGGGTCAACTCGGCTGCGGCCGAAAAGGAATCTATCCGGAACTTGATTGCACGTTTGGTCAGTTCCGACCAGCCGGGCTATCGCCCTGTCAGCAGTCACGATGTCTTTCTCTACCCTAAAGGAATGTGTGCCATTGCAGCAGTGGCTAGGGCCTTGGTACCTCAATCTGCGGAGCTCTCTGAAGCGGTAATCTATGGGTACGTCAAACGGGCTCTTATCTTCGGTTGCCGCAGAGTTGATGATAATTCTAGATGGCCATACGCCGAAACTCCGCTCTGTGTCAAAGAAAGTGATTACAAACGATCTACTCTACTCAGCGCTGGAAGTAAACAAGAACTCGATGAGCTGGAATCCTCCCTTGCGGCCGGTCGTCGCATCCAAGCCCTGTTCTGCGAGGTTCCCTCCAATCCACAACTGCGAACCCCCGATCTGCCGCGAATTCATGCCCTGGCTGCACAATATAATTTCATTGTAGCGGTCGACGACACGCTCGGTACTTTCGTCAACATCGATGTTTTACCCTATGTCGATGTGATTATGACCAGCTTAACGAAGATCTTTAGCGGCATGTGTAATGTGATGGGGGGAAGGTGAGTGCCCTGTACCGCCGAGACGATCCAGACCACTTGTTGACGAAACTGTATCACAGCGTCGTTGTAAATCCGCAGTCGTCGCACTATACCACGATTCACTCAGCTCTCACAGCCCTGTACGAAGATACGTATTTCCCTCTCGAAGCCATGATTATGGCCCAGAATGCCTCCGACTTTGAAGAGCGAGTCAAGCAATGCAGTGCCAATGCCCACACAATCGCCAATTTGCTCGCGAAACATCCTTCGGTGGCTCAATTGTATTATCCTACGTTAGTACCCTCTCGGCAATTCTACGATCAGGTGCGGCGCAAAGATGGTGGCTACGGGTATTTGCTTAGCATTGTTTTCCATAAACCCGAGACTGCTATGCGCTTCTATGACCTGCTGGACATTTGTAAAGGACCTAGCGTCGGAACCAACTTCTCTCTAGCGATTCCATACAGCTTGCTGGCGCACTTTCGGGAGCAGGACTGGGCAGAATCCGAGGGTGGAATAGACAGGCATATGGTCAGAATCAGTGTTGGGTTAGAGAGAGAAGAGGATCTAATTGCGAGGGTCCAGGATGCGTTGACGGCAGCTACGGCAGATTACTGAAGTCGTAGGGTTACTCTTGGAATGGGTACATCGGAAACCTGGGAGACCAGGCTTGATTCAACAATAGCATCTCCGTGGTTAGTAATTACTCTGATCAGATTGCATAGCAGGAAATAGGAGTCTTCCATGTTTTTGGTTGAGAAAATGAGCATAGATTTCCTAGTATTCGTAGACGAAACATGTAGGTCGCATCCTCTGCACATACATTTACTAAATGCGGTGACATATCAACGGTGGATTTTTCGAAGGTAAGGCCAGCTCCGTTCAGGCATCAGGAACACGTGATTATAAGGTGAGGATGACAGTACCATACCCAAATTACGAGCGGTAGCCTCGAGTTGACCGGTATCACTGGCAGTTCCGATGTCCTGCTGCCGTAAGCGAAGGAGGCAACGGTAACTTTGTGACTACTTCTCCCTCACCCATCTTCTCTTCGCAGCTCTTTTCCCTTCACCGTCGCGTTTGTCCACTCTTCTTTCCTCCCACCCCTTCATCTTCTTTTCTCTTGATCTCGATATTTGCAATCGAGGACTTGTGCACATCCTACCTGAGACGGTGACTAACCCGTCTTAAGCCGGTGTGGGTCCTTTTTTTTGTTTTTCGAGAAATCAAAACAGATTTTCTTTGCTTTCTCTTTCAGCGCGTCAAGCTGCTTCTCGCTGAGCAACACAAGTTTGTCTCTACTTTGTGGAAGCGCACTGTAACTGAGCATATCGCCTGCTGTTATTTGTTGATTTAGGCTGGTTAATCACCTTTCGCGCAATCTTGACAACTTTTCGGTCTCCGGACAACTTCGAACGAATGAACCTATAAGCATCAATCCATACCAAACATCATGTCTTTCGGATTCGGAGGATTTGGTCAAAACAACCAGAGCTCCGGATTTGGAGCTGGCTCTGGCTTCGGTGGGACGAGTTCTGGAGGAGGTAGGTTTGCAATCCATCATGTCGCTGCGATTTTTTCTGCCTTGGACCTGTGAAACTTTTACCTTTCAACCCTCTTGGGACTTCCACTGGTTCTACAATCGGTCCTCACTGGTGCTCCTGACGTCGACCCCGCGATGGTTCCACTTGGCTCTCGACATACCAACACTCCGCGGATGTTTTCGACTCTGAGCAACACAGTTGGCGCCGCAAGAGAAGGGATCGCAGCTTGATTACAGTCTCTGACAGCATCTTCCCCCGTCATCTAGGCTTTGGATCTACATCGTCCCCATTTGGTGGCGGTAACACATCAGGCGGTGGCCTGTTTGGGAATACTTCCAGTAGCTTTGGTTCCGGAGGAGGTACGTGTCCAATGACGATGTGTTCATGAGCTTGGCGATCCTTTCTCTTCTCTGCTCGCCTCATGGACGGAACTCTTGGCCTTACTGTTGTTGCCATTCATGATACTTGGCAACCAACATTACCACGACTTGCTGGTGAATGCACATTACTGCGGTACTCTCTGATGAAGTGAGGGAAACGAACCAGTGAACTAAATATCCGCTCTGGCCATCGGGGATCTGTGTCCAAGGACGAGCTTTCTTTCCTCATATTCCAATCAATTTCTTCATATATTGTTTCTAGCGCAAGCCCCGGCAGTGAAACTGACGTTTTGACTTATTTAGGATTCGGAACGGGCACGCAGAATCAGTCAAACTCACTTTTTGGCAGCCAAAACCGGACTGGCGGCTTTGGGGCTGGGACTTCAACAACCGGTGGAAGTCTTTTTGGAGGCAGTGCAGGAGGTACAACAGCAACAACTACCGGCGGTGGTTTTGGTGGTTTCGGTTCAACCGGAAACACTGGAGGCTTCGGAAGCTCCAATAACACCACCGGTGGAGGCCTCTTTGGCAACAAGACTGGCACCGGCACCGGCACCGGCACTGGCACTGGCGCCGGCTTTGGTAGTTCAACTGGTACAGCAGGTGGCTTTGGCACAAGTGGCGGCTTTGGAAGCGGCACTACTGGCTTTGGTAGTGGAAGTGGAACTGCATTCCAGCAGGCCGTTCCTCCATCAGATGGTACTGGTAGCACGCCATTCAGCCCTTTTACCGAAAAGGATGGAAGCACAAATGTAACCAACCATTACCAAAGCATTTCTTTCATGCAGCCATACAACAAATACTCATTTGAGGAGCTGCGTCTGGGTGACTACCAACAAGGCCGAAGATTTGGGAACGGGAGCGGACAGGCCGGTGCTTTTGGTACGTCGCATTCGGTGGAAGCGGTTTTGGTCAACAGCAACAGTCGACTGGGTTTGGAAGCACTTCTTCCCCCTTCGGTGGCACCAGCGCCCCTGCCTTCGGCCAGGCACAGACCCAAACCACTGGTGGGTTTGGCTCCACCACTAGCAACCCCTTGTTTGGGTCCAATAAACCAGCGACCTCTTTATTCGGAGGAGGGGCTACTTCAACGGGAACGTCACAGCCCAGCTTATTCGGCGGGGCCACCGCGACTGCCGGCGGCTTTGGTAGCACAGCCAACACCGGAACTGGCTTTGGAGCTGGTGCATCCGGTGGTCTCTTTGGCAACAGCAACAACAATAATACTCAACAGCAACAACAAAACAAGTCCTTGTTTGGTGGAGGCGGTACGTCTACCGGGACAGGCTTTGGTGGCTTTGGACAGCAGAACACCAGTACGTCTACGCCATTTGGTGGTACTACTGCTACCTCGTCCCCGTTTGGCGGCGGTCAGCAGCAGCAGCAGCAGCCCCAGCAGACTGGGGGAAGCGCATTCGGTGGGTTTGGTCAACAGAACCAGCAGAACCAGGCTCAGACTCAGAACAAAGGGCTGTTTGGCGGTTTTGGACAAAACAATCAACAGCAACAGTCCTCGACACCTAGCCTATTCGGAGGTGGCGGCGCTACTACGGGAGGCTCTTCTCTGTTTGGCCAGAATACTCAGCAGCCATCGACTGGCGGTTCCTTGTTCGGAGGCGCGAACCAGCAATCCGGAACTGGATCGCTATTCGGTGGGGGGGCTCAGCAGCAAGGCCAAAAGACTGGACTATTTGGGTCTGGCACCACCGGTACACCAACTGCAACCAACACATTCGGAGGCTTTGGTAATACTCAGAATCAGCAGGCCGGAACTGGTGGCCTGTTCAATGCACAGAACCAGCAACAGCAAAAGCCCAGTCTTTTCGGTGGGAGCACCGGCACCAGCGGTTCCTTGTTTGGAGGCGGTGCTACAACCACTCCAAACACGGGCTCCTCGCTTTTTGGTAACACACAAAACCAGCAGCAGCCGCAGACTGGGGGTCTCGGAATGGGTACATCCAGCCTCTTCGGAAGCACGCAGCAAACACAAGCTCAGCAGCAACCTCAGCAGCCGGTGCCTGGTAGCCTGCAGGCCTCCCTCTTGGACCCAAACCCATACGGGAACCAGTCCATCTTCTCTGGTCTGCCTGCTCCAAGTGCTCCTAGCCCTGGTCCATTGGCGACGCCGCTTGCTTCATCTATCAGGCAAAAACAACGTACCCCATTGCCAGTTTACAAGATCACACCCAACGCTGCTAACCGTCTCGTCACACCGCCAAAACGCCAAGGGTACGGGTTCTCTTATTCGACCTATGGGTCACCTTCTAGCTCTACTGGTACTCCTAGCGGGCTCGGCAATAGTCTTCTGGGCGGCAGCTGCGTGGAAGTGTCAATGGCGGTCTTGGGCGCGCTAGCTTCAGCAAGAGCTTCTCTACGAGTAACCTTCGCAAAACCTTTGACCCGGAGGCTGACAGCGTGTTGTCTCCAGGAGCCCTTTCCTCTGGCTCCTCTCGTCTGTCCAGCGGTAATCTGAAGCGCCTTACCATTGACCGCAGTCTGCGGAACGATCTCTTCTCACGGCCCGCCAGTACACCTGCCGCTGCGATCACGAATGGCGAGGATTCCGCCCAACCGACGGATAAAGCCAAGAAGAAGGTCAGCTTTGAATCTACCTCGGATGCTACCACAGGAGGTGAGATCGTACCGGTACAGTCTCAGCCCTCCGAGCCCACGCCAGAAGAGCTGGGTTTCCTCCGCTCAATTCGCAAGAGCAATACTGTCAACGGGCTCAATGGGATTAAAGAAAATGGCACTCGGCCCGAGATGGAATCTGTCCGGGACAAGGATCTTCCGGCTGTCCCTGAAGACTCTGAGCAGACCGCAGTCACCGATGGCCAATCACGGCTGGCTTTCGTCCCCGGCGGCGATCCACAACCTGGCGAGTATTGGATGAAGCCCACCAGGGCTGAATTGAGCAAGATGAGCCGCGACCAGCTCAAGCATGTAGTGGGCTTCACAGTCGGTCGCCAACATTGTGGTCAAGTGACATTTGATGAACCCGTTGACTTGACCAACATTGATCTGGACCAAATCTTTGGAGGTCTTGTTGATATCGGCGTGCGGAAAATTACAGTGTATCCAGATGAAGCAATCAAACCCCCTAGGGGCAAAGGGCTGAATGTCCCATCTATCCTTCGAATCGAAAATTCCTGGCCGCGAGGCAGAGATAAGAAGTCCCCATCACCTCTCACCAGCGGGCCTCTTTTCGAAAAGCACGTCGATCGCCTGAGGAAGGTCCACAACACTGATTTTATCGATTACGAAACGGAAACGGGAACATGGGTTTTCAAGGTGCCGCATTATACTACATATGGCCTTGATTATGATAGCGATGATGATGAAGGTGAGAGCCTCAACCAAAGCACTTTGAGTGCTGCTCCTGACACACCGACTCCGAAGGCTCATACTCCCACCAATCTCGATAATACAATGACCTCAGAGCAGATGTCCACCTTCTCGACAGATGATTCTTTTCTCGGGTCGGTGGCTGGTATCGACGATGACACATTCGATTTCAAAAAGCGTAAATTAGTCCCAGGGTCGTTTGGCAACCAAGCGATGGAAACAATGGAGGATGAACACTCGAATTCCGGCGAAGATGAGGAGTCTTTTTTAGGGGAAGGCTCCACGGGTTCAACTACTGAGCAAGAAGGTGACGATGTCACTGAAAGCCAGCAGTCTGGCGAATCAGAAGTTGAATTAGATGAGGACGAAGAAATGGACATGGCAGGCACCTTTCCCTCCCTTCATCATACCGTGGAGCGCGATGATACCAAAAGCATCGTCAGCTTAAACGAAAACACACAGCCATCTTTAAAACCATGGAGTACGCCACCAAAGGCTCGTCTTGATCTTAGCGGGGACTGGGCTGCGCAGCTCCAACGAACCATTAGTCCCAGGAAGCAGGACCGCGACGCACTGCGTGAAATCCAGGCCAATGCCTTCACGGACAGGCCTCTCCACGATGATGACACCCAGGAGCCTGTTGCCGACACCCAGCAGAAAGGGTTCGCAACTAGTATCGATTTAATGAACTCTTTGTTCCAACAACCGCGGAAACAGCAGGCACAGTCTCCTTTGAAGGCACGCAATACGCAGCCTAGAGGTTTCGAGGTTTGACTCCCATTTTGCTTTCACTCCGTTGCTTTTAATCTTTCGTGCCTTACCGTAGTGGTGTTACAATATGGCGAATGAGCCAAAGCCGAGATCTATTGGGAAAGTGGACTAACTTCCATCTTCATCGCAGTGGCCGTATAATAAAAAGCCGAAGACATTCGCTGGCGATTCTAATGAACTGAGTCAAGACGACCTTGCTTTCCACCACTCGTTCAAGCCGCGGTGGGGCCCAGCGGATTCCATAATATGTGTCAAGAACGGAATGGAGAGCATCCATTCCGCGGATGGCCGTTGGGACCAGAAGTTCTCTATCACAAGCGAGGAGAGGGACATCACTCTGCTGGCTTCGAGTAAGTCTCCAGAGTCGAATGTTATGCTCGATACGCAGAAGAAGCAGACTACAATAAGCCGCGTTGATGATGTTCCTCTGGCCCGATTGACCAAGGCTGATTTCCAGCAATTCGCACAGACATCTTCCAGCTTGGCGGATTCTGACCAAGAGCGACTACTGTGGCAGTTGGCCAACATTCTGTTCAATGACGACATTGAAGATGACATCTCTGCCGGCGTTCCACCCCAGCTTCGGTCAAAGTTTATTCACCGCATCAAGAAGGATCGCTTCAGTCGACTGTGGGAAGGCATTGTTAGAGAAAGGCACGCACATACACTGGGCAAAGCCAATTCAGCCGAGGAACAGGCTATCTACTTGCTTTGTTCGCATCGGGTTGAGGAGGCGTGCAATGTCTTGATAGCAAGTCAAAATCTTCATCTAGCCACCCTTGTCGCGCAAATTGGTCGAGACCCCACCATCCGTGCAGACATGGCGAAACAAATCGAGATGTGGCGGCAGCATAACGTTTATTCGGAAATGACCGAGCCTATTCGAGCTCTGTACGAGCTTCTGGCAGGCAACGCCCTCCGCTGTGAAGGTAAATCAGGCGGCGCACTGGAGGATCGTGCTTCTACGTTCACCCTCACTGAACGTTTTGAACTCGATTGGATCCAGGCATTTGGTCTTCGTCTGTGGTACGGAATCACGGATGATGAACCTATTGAGGCCGCGGTTTCAAAATTCCTCACCGATCTTAGTACCGGTGATGAGCCCGCTTTCCCACATCCGTTCCGTCAGGAGAGTGCCCGGAAATCATCGCATTCGGCATCCGATACACTTGGTCTGGAGTCGCCTTTGTGGGTTCTGCTTAAGCTTTATTCAATGACTCTTGGAGTAGCTAAAGATATTCCAGCAATGGAATTCCCTGCTGCTCTGCTCCCGGAGTCCGTGAGCGGAGATAAACTGTCGAACCGACTCTCCTTCCAGCTGTATCAGCTCCTTGCCACTGCTGTCGGTCAACACGACGGCTTTAAGATTGATACCTTCCACGTGGATCAAATGGTATGCGACTATTCCTGGGAGCTCAGCCGTAGTGACCAGCTCGACCGGGCTTTATTCGTTTTACTCCACCTCTCACGGCCCGAAGATCGTGAGCGTGCCGTGAAAGAGACCCTGGCCAGGTTCGCTTCGCGGCTGCCCGACCAAACTACTCCTGAGGGAGTCCCAGATACTACCTGGCACTATCTTACTACAGACCTGCAGATTCCCGAAGGCTGGATCTGGGTTGCCAAGGCACTTTACGCTCGGGATATCGGAGATGCCGCCCGCGAGGTGGACTGCCTTGTCCGTGGCAAGAATTGGGATGATGCGCATGCTACTTTCTGCCGCATTGTCGGACCAACCGCCGTTATCGAACGTGACTACGCAACGTTGGAAACCTTGGTGTCAGGCTTCGGCGAGGCCCCCGAGCGCAAGGTCAGAGGATGGACCAGTGGCGGCGGTGTATATGAGGACTTCCTGCGCTTAGCGACAGCAAAGAGCGGCAAGCGGGATGCCACCAGGTTGAATCGCTTGGTGAATGCACTGGTTGCGATGGGTAATCAGATCAGCCAAGGATCGGGTGTCGAAGGATTGGAAGAACGAGTGGCTTTCAAGGAAATGAGCCGGGCGATTGCTAGCTGGACGGCACACGAAGATAGCAAGGTGAGTTTACATATCTTCGCTTCTCGTTTGACGCCTTTGAATGGTTTACTAACTTATTATCTTTTCGTAGGTGGTCGAGTTCTCTAGTGTGCTTAGTTTGCCTTTGACGGGCGATGCGCGAATCATGCAGACCGCCGAAATGAGTCGACGGTATTACGGTATCATCATGGCGGGTGCCTATTAAGCGTCTTTTTTCTTTTCGTTTTTGCTACGTTTCTTTGGTGTCATCCCTACATGTAACCTAGTGTAAATTTCCCCCCCTGTTATAATCCTTCTTGGATTCCGCATTCTGCAGCCCTTTCGTGGTGCTTCATGATCTCCGTTTTAGTTTAGGTGCTTTACGACAGTGTGTTAGTACGTGAAATGCGCCTAATATTTTTCCAAACTAGCCTATATTACTCTTAATATCTCTCTACCAGTTGACCATTCCATGCCCTCTATCCAGCCTTGAAGCTAGAGGGAACAGCCCCAGCATATCACTTTACCCCGTATTTCTGCGATAAAGACTAAATACCTTCGGAACCCACCAAGACCAAATATCTCATACCGTGAGGAAATATCCATTCGTGGCCGACTTACATACCCTTTACCTTGCATCAATCAAAGTCAAGTACAGTGCAAACAGATCAACCCAAGTAAGCCTAGCCCTATTTAAGAAGACGGTCCGCCCCGAAAGCGTCTCAAAAAGCTCCTGATTTTGGATTTTATACCCCTTCCAGCTCCACTTATCGGACCGTCTATGATTTTGTGGGGTAAAGAAAAAGAAAAAAAAAGAAAAAGAGGCCCAGAATCATCAGGTAAATAGTTAATATTTGGAAATTTTGCTTGTCTCAAGAAAAGTTTGTTGTTGGTGATATGGCGAGCATGCAATTCAGTTATGAAAACAAGATACAGGATCCAGGCTGTCGTCTCAGGATACTTTTAGATCATTCTGCCGGTGGTCTGGGCAAATATTGTTTGGATTCAGCTCTTTAATTTGCCTGTTTTTTGATGGATGAAGTTACGGAGCAATGATAGCCCTCTTAGTGGTTCTCCAGTACGATGGAGATTTATCGTGGATTGTATTGCGAGGTATCTTGAGATTTATTCTGCATAAGTTCATGCTTGTAGATCGAGTTTTGTGTGCACCTCAGATGTTTAACAAAAGAAATAGTATGATTGCTAGCGGGAACTGTACATGATTGGAAATCCTAAACTGAACATGAAAAAAAGAGAATACTCCTGCTCGAACATCTTTATCTAGAGAAACAGGTTTGATTATTTTTCCACCATTCATCCTACCATCAGTCTACAAAAAGCGGAATGATAGTTTACATGCCCGGGGAAATCAGCTTGCCCTCGGCCCTGCTGTTAGGGTGCCAGCCACCGGCATAAGGGGCCTGTCCGAGCTCCTGAGCATGCTCCTTGATTCTAGCCTCGAGTTCGGGGCGGAAATGACGGATAAGACCCTGGATGGGCCAAGCGAAAGCCTCACCCAGAGCGCAAATGGTGTGGCCCTCGACCTGCTTGGTCAGCTCCTGGAGCATGTCGATTTCACGCTCACGGGCCTGGCCGGTCTCCATACGCTGCATCACCTGCTGAGTCCACTTGCTTCCCTCACGGCAAGGGGTGCACTGACCGCAACTCTCGTGCCTGTAGAAGCTAGACAGACGCGAAATAGCGCGGACAATGTCGGTGGACTTGTCCATGACGATCACGGCGGCGGTACCGAGACCGGTCTGGTTGTCCTTGAGAGCATCGAAGTCCATGAGCTGATCATCGCAGACAGACTTGGGGATGACGGGGGTCGAGGAACCACCGGGAATGACAGCGAGGAGGTTGTCCCAGCCACCGCGGACGCCACCGCAGTGACGGTCGATCAGCTCACGAAGAGGGATGGACATCTCCTCCTCGACGGTGACGGGGTTGTTGACGTGGCCGGAAATACAGAACAGCTTGGTACCGGCGTTGCGCTCACGACCGAATGAGGAGAACCAGTTGGCACCACGACGCATGATAGTGGGGGTCACGGCGACGGTCTCAACGTTGGTGACGGTACTGGGGCAGCCGAACAGACCCACAGCAGCCGGGAATGGGGGCTTCAGACGAGGCTTGCCGGCCTTACCCTCGATGGACTCGATCAGGGAGGTTTCCTCACCACAGACATAAGCACCCATACCACGGTGAATGTAGACGTCGAAGTCGTAACCGGTTCCGCAGGCGTTCTTGCCGATCAGACCAGCCTCGTAGGCCTCGTTGATGGCCCGCTGGAGGACAGTAGCTTCGTAGTAGAACTCGCCACGGATGTAGATGTAGGCAGCGTTGGCGTTCATCGCCCGACCGACGACGAGACAGCCCTCAATGAGCTTCTGGGGGTCCTTGCGCATGATCTCACGGTCCTTGCAGGTTCCGGGCTCACCCTCATCGGCGTTGATGACCAGATAACGGGGTCTGGGGTCCTTATCCCAGTCCTTGAAGTTCATGAAAGACTATAGGGTCATTGTATGTTAGACCCTAAGGGTCCGAAGCCGTCTCTCAATGAGCACTTACATATTTCAATCCCGAGGGGAAACCGGCACCACCACGACCACGCAGACCAGAAGCTTTGAGTTCCGAGATAAGCTGTAATTTGGCAGCAAACTTGCATTAGCATTGAACCAATTCGAGATAGAACACGCCGCAGGATGATGGTCCATGGCCAATGGCCGAACACCTACCCAGTCATGACCCTTGAGAACAATGTCCTTGGTCCTATGCCAATCACCGTACTTCATTGCTGACTTCAGATCGGGACCATGGTGTCCGTAAAGGTTTGTGAAAATCCGGTCCTGGTCCTGCAGACCGCCATAATGCCGTACTGGGGGAGCGTTGTCCTGGACGGTCGCGAAGGTGCGGGCAGCCTGGCCCTGGGCTCGGAGGGAGCGGGAGGAAAGGTTGGCGAGGGAGGAAGGCGAGGGAGCCGCCGCTCGAGATATCATTGTGATAGCTGGCCCAATGGCTGCGGGGAGATCTGAGGGGAAGGGAAGAGTGGGAAGGGTTCAATGATGGAGACTCGCTGTCGTTGAGCTTCACGGGCGCGGCAATTCCTGCGCTTGCTGAATATCCGCCTTTCGCCCGCCGCTGATTGGCCCCGGCGCGGTCACGTGGTCTAGTGCTGAGTCAGGTATCCATCGGGGGTGAATCTGACTAATCATTATGTTTTGGAATTGTATATCGAACTATAGATCTCTTTTTCAACCCCAATATGTACATGCCCCCTTCTACTGTGGAACATACAGGCATGACGCCGTAGAGAGCATAACTTGCCCTTGGCCGGGCTGCCCTGCGGCCAACAACGCCAATGGCTCCTCTGGTACCTGCACACTTTCTTGCTCCGTAATCATCCATGCCCACCGAAGCCAGTTGGGAGAAAGCCACCAGTTATCTCCCTGCCATTCTCCTGCGAATTTCTCCAAGTCAGAGAAGATAGCACTGTTCCGTGTTTTCATTCCCTCAAGCATGTTATCAAACATGTCTAGCAACTGCTCGTCATCCTCGTCCTCGAGTGCCCATAGTACATCTTCAGGGGGAGCTGGGTAGTTCTCGAGAAGGCATCTGGCCCATTTACTGAGTCGAGATGGAAGTAAAACCGTCCCACTATCAGATTCTCCAGCGCTGTAAGCCGCTCTGATAAAACAGAGGAACATCGGGAAGGCAAAGGGGGATGTCTCAAGGCTTCCCCTCAGCATCGGGATAGCCCTTCCAGCGTTCTGAGTGACGCCCTGTAGGCACACCTTGCAGGGTTGTTGCATCTCAACGGGCAGTATCTCGAGCAAGTCATCCAACACAAACAGCTCTCCATTGTTTGCAAGAACTGATTGACGCTCGAGAATTCGCACCTGTATCCTAGACCGTATTTCTTCTGGGAACTTTCCTGGAGGCACACGGACCATATGGGAACCGAGAAGCTGTTTTGTCTCCTCCCAACTTCCTCCAAAGTTATGCTGTCGTGCCCGGTTTAGGGTCCATGCTGCAATAACCAAGGCCGTTTCGGACAGCATGATTTGACTGTCACGATAAATTTTTGCATGGGTCTGCTTGAGATTACCAGGGTTCTGTAGGTCGGCCGCTGAAGACCTCAACTTTACAATATGTGTGATTAACTCGATGATGATCTGGCTGAGGGCGGCAAGAGTGGTTCGTGAGTTCCCATAAGCGTCTGGGATTCGGATGCCTTGCTCTGAAATCTCAAGACCCTCTAATTCCCTGTTGTTGGCTGCCAATATCGAGACAGCGTTGAAGAGTGCCGGTGAAAAGATCGAATGCTCCATTGGCATGTCAGGAGCAAGAAGAGGGTAAAAGACATTGAACACATAATAATTATCATCCGTCTCTTTGGCCAGTTCCGGAAACATTTGTAGCTGCTGAGATCTTGCCATCTGAAGTGGACTGCCAGGTGGTGCTCGTAAGCTGACAATACGATAGTCACAAGGATTGTTTGGAAGGCAAAAGCCATAATTCATCATTACTGGCAAAAGAATTAGCTAACCCCGAAAGACCGCGTAGCATATAGCACTTACACTGCTCATTATTTCGGGGCCCGTAATTGTTTGAGATCTCCTGACCGGCAGCGACGTCTTCCAGGACTAAAAATGCAACACTCTCTTTGCCAGCGCGCCACTCTACCTTTGCAAGTGGACGATGATTTAGAATGTCAATGAAGGGTAGGAGCACAGAAACGTTCTCCTCAGGAAGCTGCGCATCGGGAATCACACCAGAGAGCACTTTGGCTGAGAACGCACGCGAAATAAAGATGGTCGACGCCCAGAGATAAAGATCCCTATATGAGACTTGTCAAATCCGCGCCGTCGACTATGAGCAGACACAGTTGTAGCTTATCACTTACCAAGTGTACTTCTCAGCGCCATCAAACCCAGCCTTACAGAGCTCAGTGTATACAGTTTCGTACTTCTCCTTCAATAAACTGGCCTTCTGTGCTCTCGCTGGGGATAGACTTGTGCCCTCCAGCCATGCCAGGTCATCTCCTTCATAGTAGAGAGGAGTGGTCAAAGCACCAGGCTGAGGAAGCGTCTTGATATACGGAAACCAGAAACCGTCCTTTCCCTGGAGGTACTGCCCGATCAAAAAGAAAATTGATGCTTCTTCCTGTCCCACCGCTTCCAGAAAGGCGCGAGGGAAACGGACTCCGTGCTCAGGGAAAGAAACGGAGCTTCCATCATCTGTTGTGAAACTGTAGCCGATAGCATTGAAATACGACATTGTGGAAGTCAGAGGCGTTCTGATGATATGAGTATTACTGGGGACACCATTCTTCCAGTCTTTCTTGACCTGGAGATGCACGCCGCGCCGTTCATCCTTGGCTATTTCAACGCTCTCGTGAAGCTGGCCACCATTATTGACCATCCAATCCAACAATGCAGTATAATGTTCCAGATTGCTGTCGATGTTGGGCCTATATCGAGTCAGACACGATGCCATGTAAACCGGACATGTCAATTGTGATGGAAAATTGACAGGCAGAAAGCGGAAAAACGATATATGACAATAGCCACCTGGTTGAGGCGGGGTTAAGATTTGAGAAGCAATTCAGAGGCGCTAAATACAGTTTATATCAGGAGCAATAGTGATAATGCCAAGTTTCTGTTCAGTGGCTAAATAACAGTCCTTTATAACCTCAATCCGCCGGGGTACAAAGCTACCTGTATCGCGGGCTTGCGATAGATGGCATCGGTATCGGGGGAGTAAAAAAAGAAAAAAAAAAGGAAGAAATGAAGGAACTTCAAGACGCTTACCCTTGGGCAGCCACGCTTAGGGCTGATGTGTCAGACATTATGAATTCTTCCAGGATAAGACACAGGCTTCCCCCTACTTAACTTGCAATTTTGAGGTTGCTGGAGGATTGGGTGGCTCTGATACTCAAGTGGAGGGGCAAGTCGATAAATGTTCGACTGCGGTGTCCCACTTTTACCCGAAGAGCAGGATTTCAAAATCTATACTATACGGACAATCCATTGAACACTACTGCGCCTTCAAACGGTGGGAATTGAAATCAATGCTTCTAACTCAATATCGTACAGTGCAGGTCTCTGCTGAAAATGAATCCTCCCAAAGACACAGATAGATATCAATAGCAAACAACACGCCAACGAATCTTCCCAAGGGGAAGAAGAGAAAAGAAAAAGAAAAAAAAAAAAAATCCCCCAAGACTGAAAAAATACCAATCCGCAAGAGACCAATGCTTCTTTTCAGGAAACACTGCAGGACAGAAAACCCATTGTTGCCCAACCTCTAGTATCAAATCCCAAATGCTCCAGCCAGAAGTCACATCAGTCTAACCAACACTAAGTCTTCTCCACGTGGCAGAGTCTGTAAGCGCTATGCAGTCAGTAGTGTACAGGTTTTCAAAGGACTGGTTTCGCCGAGTTGCCAAACACGAGCCCTTAAACACTTAAATCAACGGCCGGCCCCAAGGCATAGAATGACTCCAAGAACACGGTGTCACTCAAGACTTCCTCCCTGGAACTAGGATCTCTACCAGTCCATCGTCTTCACCATCACTGCTGTCATTCTGGTCGTCATCACCGAAAGGGGAGACCCCGAAGCGAGATCGTCGGAAGCTCTTGTATCGTCCAGGTCCAAGATCCGGGTAGCCCAATGATTCGTTCATAATAGCCTCATCTTCTTCGTCCGAGTCCATCATGTCTGCCCCACCAGATGGACCCACCATTTCGCCCATGTCATCATCATCGTCGTCGTCTACCTCAAGAGGGATACGTTCTTTACGTCTCAAGCCCTCGCTTCTGCCTTCGACGTCGTCCTCTGATGAATTGGTGGAGAAGGAGTCAGGCGGGCTGAATCCTGAATCAGGGAATGTAGGTGACGAGAAAGGCTCGTCTTTGTTCGCCGACGGGAAATCTGTTGAGGGAAAGGCATTGGAAGGGGAGCCTCCACCGTCGCCATCGTCATCTACACCAGCAACTACAAACGGATTGGCAGGCCATTGGGAATTCTCGTGGGCGTTTGTTTGCGCCTTCTCTTCACCCTTCTCGCCATTCTCCCCAGTGCCTTCAGCCGCCTGCTGCTTTTGAGCGGCGAGTCGCGCAGCCAGCTGCCGCCGTGCCCGAGACGGGCCGAGACTAAGAGGAGCCGGAGGCGGAGGCAGGATTGGAATAGGCTGACTTGTGGAGTTAGCGGATGCCTATAATCGAGATTGGGTCAGTGAAATTGCAGCAATAAGCATAAATTAAACGCGCAAAGTGTATGGGGGGACTAAAAAAAAGCACACGAATACTGCGGAGAAAGGGACAATGGTGGTGTACAAAAACGAAGGAGCCAACGTCTAAGCTGAAAGCCAGAGGACTACTTCTAAAACTCGTAGAAACTGTTTGGCATCGAACAAAACATCACATGACCCTCGGGAGTTGCGGTTTTTCTTGAATGACTTCATACTTAAATGAAACCCGCTCCAAAACGCCTTTTGTGCATGACCCTCATGTAACCACCGCTATTCACGTCATCCATCACGCGCTGAATCTCTGCAGCTGGTTCACATAGACCAGTTGGGAGAAAGGCAAAAAAATGCAACAATGTATACAAGAAGAGAATCAAAGGGGAAGGTGAAGATGCATTCCAAGACTTAATAATCCCGCATATCGACATCACTAAAGAAATCATCACCCACATTTTCTGAGCCGCCTTCGGCGGATTGATCGGCGAGGTTTCTGTCATCCTGATCTTCCATGTCTTCATCCTCATCGTCACTTGAGCTTGCGAACCCGCTTAAGAGTGAACTACCCCCGCCACTGAGACCGAAAGCCCCGCCAGAGACACTTCCTTGATTTATCATGTCAAAGCCCTGGAAAGTAGATCCTCCAGCCGCTCCGTTCAATCCAGCGTCTGCAAGAGCCGATGAGCCAGTCATGCTTTGACCCGAGTTAAGCATGCCCTGGCGGTGCCCAATGGACATGTCCGGGCGTACCCCACCGAGAATGGCATTATCGCGTTCTCTAGTCTCCGAAAGTGTTTGCTCGACATAGTCTATCCACTCTGGATTTAAGACGTTCTCCATAACGGTTGGAGAAAGCAATTCAGGCGGGTGTCGTTCGCTGAACTTGACAACTTCCTCTGCAATCAGGGTTAAATGACCCATGTAGCCAAGTCTGATCTGCTTGGTCCGTTGCGTTTCATCACTCCGCTTCTGTCCTTCTACAATCTCTTGGGTTATCCGTCCAGTTTCGAAGACATCAACCGCCAAGACTCGATTATAACCACGTTCCATGGGTCCATTAAACACTTGCTGTATAACGTCATATACAACATTGTGAAGGAAGTTGTTCCACGGGAATCGGAAGAAGAAGCCCTGGTGCGCAAAGTTAGTGATGAAGGATAAATTCAGTTTGGCGCAACCCTTACCAAAATAGTAGGTACAACTCGATTCTCCACAAACATCAGCTTGAGATAATCCCCTACAACAGGCTGACCGTTGGGGTCAAGTTGAATGTCTGGGTGCATGTGTTGCCGTGGTTCATCCTCAGTTGTTTGTACCTCTGCAGCAGGGAGTGTAGAGCTTGAAGCGTCACCGGCCTGTCCAGCAGCGTCAGGGTTGTGGGAGCTTGATAGCTGATTCTCTTGGTTGGAGGCAAAGAGAGGAGGTGGAACTGACTCCGACGTAGAAGACGTCGGAACAGCTTCCTGTTCTGAATCATTTCTCAAAGTGACCGAAGATTCCTTAGGTACTGCTTCTGTGGCTAATCGGTTATCGTCCGCGTTTCGATTAGTGTCGAGGGTCACCTCTCTGACCCGATCAGTTATTCCCAACGCAGAAGGAGACATTGGGTCTGAAGAAGGCGAGTGCGTGGTCCCGTCGTTTGTTGCTTCTTTCTGGTCCTCATTTTCGCGTATGGGCACACTGGACCCCTGTTCTTTTGCTGGTGTAGAGCCCTGTGGTTCTGATGAGGGTATGCTTTGGGATTGTGTCTCTTGACCAGCGGTGTCCTTGGCTTCGGCAGTATCTTTCTCCTTATCGGCAAGGACACCCGATGAGCTAACATCTTCGAATCCATCCTCGCCTGTATTTGCGACCTCAAGAACCCTAGAGTCTTCGGGAGAGCGATAAGCAACCATTGACCCATTGACGAAGTCCACCGTAGAGTCGTTACCATCGAAAGCAGAAGTCTCTTCTGTGTTTGCGTTGAAAGCGCCTTCTCGTAATAACCTCTCGCGTTCAGCATCCCGCTGCTGTACATACTCCTCGCTCCCGGGCTGGTTCAAGAGAGCCATATTACTGCAGTGTAACAGCTCAGCCATCAGTTCGCAAGTCTTAAATCGGTCGAAACCTAATGGTTCGATTTTTGCCCCCCAAGCTGAACTTAATTTGCCCCTATCTACGCTCTTGAGTTTCTCGCCATCCTTAACAGTATGCTTCGAACTTTGAATCAACTTCATAAAGTCAGGGATGTGCTTAGCAAAGATTCGAAGGAGGTTCCCAAGATAGATAGGGTCGTATGTGGTGGGCAGCGAATCAGGGCTATTGATAGTGTCCGGATCATAGTCAGAATTATTCTTGCGGATGACCTCAATGACAATACCCACGCCCACAGTTAAAGGGTTACCACCCTGTAGCATAGCCTTGATGAGGCTTTCCACACAGGGTCTGGAAACCAACTGGCGCGTTAAACTGTTAGGGCCAATGCAGGTCTGATCGTTCTGCGTTGCGTTCGCGGATATAGTTATTATAGCTTTGAGAAAATCGCCGGCCGAAGTTTGCACAGAGGCTGGCCAATCTGAAGATAAGAATGAAAGAAGCCTAGGTATCAGGTCTTGTGTTTTGAGCCACTGTGGATAGCGTCAGCGATGGTAAAATCTATGATGGGTTTTACCACCATGAACTTACGTCGACGATACCTTGGCCACCTTCTACCTTCTCGAGACTGATGATCTTAAGCAAAAGGTCCATAACCATGGGGTTATCGATGTGCTGCAGAATCGCGGGAATAATTCCTTCCAATGATTTGAGGAAATCCAGCATCTCGCTAGTTTTCCTGTCAAAGAGTGTTTCATTCACTTTAGTGAAATAGCTCGCTTGAAGAGAATCCAGAGACGGCGATCTTCGAAGAAACCCCCAGAAGTCTCGGAGATGGTCAGGGTTCAGCATGATAGAGTCCAATATCGACCATACTTCAGCCGAGAGAATCTCACAGGCGACGTAGGCACGCTTGAGCCGCTCCTTCTCTGCTCGTTCTAAGTCTTCAGGATCCAAGATATCCTTCAGCGGATCTCCCCGCTTTTCTTCCTCCGTGGTAGCATCCTTACTCCCATTAGTGTCATTGACATCATCCTCATCATCATCGTTCACTAGGCTAGGGGCGGTAACATGGTCCATAAGGCGTTTCAAGACATTATCATCTCGTAAATACTCTATGAGCTTCGTATTATGTTGTTTAAGCTCCTGAATCAGCTCGGACTCATCCAGTAACTCCTCAAGGCTGACATCAGGCTTGTCAAGAAGGGTATCAATTGAGGAGATACTTGCATATCCACCAAAGCGCCAAAACATGTTGGATTATATAATTGGACGAACAGATTCATGGAAAGGAACGACGTATCACAAGCACTTTTGTGGCGGTTTTTCTTCGCCGAGGTATCGTAATGGAGAGATCTCTATGGTACAGAACCGCGGGGGCGACTGGGACGATTCAGTATGCTCGTGCGGAGCGCAATGATCGGAAATACACGGCGCAATATGTCTGTAGCTTGATCGCTTCCAAAGACGTTAAGTTCGTAATATGCAAGTCGTCTCAGAATAGAAAAGGGTGACAACAGTGGGCAAGACAGACACGGTCGGAGCGACCAAGCGCTAAACGTGCAGAAGAGATAAGTTAGTAATCGTAACTCATGGGCCAACAGCATAAAAGAGCAGGTCGAAGGATCATGACTTCCAGCGACAAAAACCATATGAGGTTTGACAACGTCACGGCCGCCCGCCCGGGAAGGCAAAAAGAAGCAACAATGACAAATCAGGAGAGACCCAGACTCGATGATAAGCAGTCGCTAAGTAGGTCGAGGTGTCGTGAGTAATCCAGAAACATACCTTCAGAACCGAAGGGAGTGACAATGAAAGGAAATACTCGACAAACTCCTGGTTATGGGGAGTACGGTCGGAGTAATTAAGTTCGTCAGAGGCACAAACAGTGAATGATGTGCGCGCAGGCGAAACCAGTCCGTCAGTCGGAGGGGGTAAAAGTGGAGGACTCGGGTCACTCCATCCGTCAATCAAAACAATGAATCAAGCAATCAATCAGTCCGGTAGACAGACAGACCGAGGGTCGAAACAGCAAGATGAAGATGACGGGCTGACGCTGGGGAATCACGTTGGATGTGGTGCGCTGGCGGCTGCGTCTGGATCGGCCGGCAACTTTGATCCCTGGAAGTTCGCTGAATCAAAGGCAGGGCGAAAGTACCCAACGAGCCCGACAAGCGGCGGCGGGGAAATTCACATTTAATACGCGAGGAGAGGGGAACAAAAGAGAAAGAGAAAGTAGGCAACCGAGCGCTTCAGATCTGGGGGTCTTACTTATTTGAGCTTATTAAGCTTACTCCACAGGATCTTACAATGATCAATATTATTCTTAAATTCTTTCTCGGGTCACTGGCTTCTTCAACAATTTGATCAATCCATGTGTTCTTCTGTGCTTGTAGGTAGTGTTCAGCTGCAGATGCACGAGACTCTTTTGATTGTCGCTGGGGACCACCCTTGCACCAAGTAAAGAACTTGTATCATGTATCCGGTATGGAGTAAGGTACTGGGTACTGGGTACCCGCATTGGCCATAGCTGCCCGTGCGTATAGTAAGTACCAGGTACTTTCATTCTTACCATACCAAGATAAGATACCCACAAGCACTGCCAAGTGTCTGTAAGTTTGCCTTGTTCCTCCACCCTCATTCATCTGTAATGTTCCTTGGGTAGAAAATAAGCACAAAATCCCCTTGTGGTCACACGTGCTATTCGTCTGCCTAACAGACCTGACACCTGTCAGGTGACGCGAATCCTTACCAGTAATCATATGAAACAAACTACTAGTACTAACTATATTCTGTAGACTGCCAGTTTCAAAGCCGATCTGTTAGCCTTAGGCAGCAACGGAACGAGCGCCACCTTGGAAGTTCCGTTACTAGCTTTCATTCCTACTGCTCTGAGATAAAGTCACCTCCGCAGCTGAGTCGCCGAGATACCTCTTTTGCTACTCGTCTCTCCCTTTTCGTTGCAATAGTCAACAAAATGAATCGCCTCTTTGGAGCTAAAAGCAATGCTCCCAAACCCACCCTTGACGGCGCCATTGCAAATGTAAGTACTCGGCACGATTTGTTTGTCACCCAATTCCCCCGGTCTGGTTGCCCCGCTTGATTAACATCCCGCTCTTTAACAGGTTGACAATCGTGTTGCGAGCATAGACGTGAAACTGGCAGCTCTCAACTCAGAACTGTCTACCTATCAATCAAAAATCGCCAAGATGCGCGATGGACCAGGCAAAAATGCCCTCCGGCAAAAAGCGCTTAAGGTGCTGCAGCGACGGAAGCAATACGAAGCCCAACGGGATCAGCTGTCCCAGCAATCATGGAATATGGAACAGGCTGGGATGATGCAGGACAACCTGAAGAATGTTATGACAACTGTAGACGCAATGAAGACGACTACCAAGACCCTTAAGAAGCAATATGGCAAGATCGATATAGACCAGATTGAGCGGATGCAGGATGAGATGGCCGACTTGATGGACATCGGGAACGAGATCCAGGAAAGTATATCGCGTGCGTATGATGTTCCTGAGGACGTGGATGAGGCGGAGCTTGATGCGGAATTGGAGGCGCTGGGGGAAGAGACGATGTTCGAGAGCTCGATGGGCGAAAGTGCAGTGCCTAGTTTCCTCCAGGATGAGGTGGCGCCACCCCAGTTTATTGACGAGCCCCCGGAGCAAACTAAGGTCAAGGAGCCTGCCAGCGGTCTAGGATAATGATGACTATGGAGATACAAGGTCGTTGGAGTTCTTCGTCATGGGAGCATGGGAGTCAGGATCTTTACATCTTCATCGTTAGATTGATTGGGTTTTGGCGTCAATTTCAAGGCATTTGTTGCTTCACTTTTCAAATTCAATAATGGCCATGTATATGACTTCTTTTTCCTTCTCTCTATCTGTTTTTTCCCTTTGAGCCATATGATTTCCTAGCGTGTGTTTTTGCATCGGTTGTTAGGCTTTGCCGAGACCAACTAAGACAAGCAAAGCCACATTCATGACAGCAATAATCAACCATATTATGATTGCAACCACAGTGGTAATGAGATTGTTTTTCATCTTCACCCCTTCGGTTTGGGTCTGGTCTTCGCCGTGCCTAACCCGATCGGATGGAACGGTCATGTATCGATTGCGGCAGGTAAAGTAGACCAAAGGAGCGCTCACGAAGGGGAGAATCACACTCAACACCACTTGACTAGCGGTAAGGGTTTTATCCAGGCCTTTCCTGCCAACGGCACCTGCAACGACGATACTGGGAATTATGCTGACGGATCGAGTGATCAATCTGCGGAGCCAGGGTCTAATGCTCCAATTCAACATACCCTCACTCACCATCTGTCCTGCCATCGTGCACACAATCCCGGCGGATATTCCGGAGAGAAGCAGGGCCAATCCAAAAATCAGGCCGGCAGCTGGAGCAATAGAATTAGAAAGCAAGTCGTGGATACCCCAGAGATCAGCTTCGCCAACATCCGGGTTTCCGTAGAGCGCAGCGCCTGCAACGATCAAGATAGAGCTGTTCACGAAAAGAGCAAAGGTGAAAAGCGATAACGCAAGTTCTACGATGGAATACTTCAAGCATCCTCGGATAGCATGAAGAGAAGGCCTGTATTCAACCTCCCCGTTGGTGCTTCCTAAACAAACAGACGGGTCGACGTAGCCTTCAGTTACATCAAATTCTTTCAGGCGCGACTGGACAACACCACTGCCGAGAAACATCGAATGAGGCATAACTGTGGCGCCGAGGATTCCACAACTTTGGTATAAGCTATTTGACACCACCACCTTTAGTCAAGCACACCACCGGGTAAGCGACCAATTCCACTTACCCCGTAGACTCTACTATAGCAGATGATGGCAGGTAACCCCTGAATACATCCCCGACTGACTGGTCTCTGATGAGTGAAAGCTGTATGCAGAAGCAAATAACAACTCCTAACACCAAACCCATGACGAAGAATTCAAACAAACGTAAACCCATCATACCACCATCAGGCTTGTAGAAGATGAGTATGAAAAGCACATCAGCAAGAGTGATCGCACATCCAGCCACCAAAGGGATCTTCAAAAGGAGGTTGAGTGCAATTGCTGACCCAACGACCTATAGGAGCTTGTATTAGTGCTTCGGACTTCCTCCGGGAGATATGTCAACTTTAGTAGAACATACCTCCGCAATATCCGTTGCAACAATGGCTGCCTCCGATAGAAAGTAGAGGATATATACTAGCCATCGAGGAAGGTGCTCTCTGCAGTTTTCTGCTAGATTTAAACCAGTTACCGTACCAAGCTTGATGCATAACGATTGCAGGAATATGGCAAAGAGGTTGGAAACGAGAACGATGAACAACAGAGCATATCGATATTCTGCACCGGCGGCGACATCAGTCGCATAATTTCCCGGGTCAATGTAAGCTACGGCGATCAAAAATCCGGGGCCCACAAAGCGAGCAAATTTCACGATACTCTGCGCCATACGAAGCAAAGATGATTTGATAGGAGTTTTAAAGGAGTGGCGAAGTGATCTACTGTTCCTCTCGGGTGATTGATACCCAGAGGCTGCAGAGACCACTTCGCCAGGCATCTTCTTCTCGGACTCGGTATCGTTTCGATCCCGACCATGTAGTTGAGGCTCTACAGTCGCGATGCTTTCCCCCATTGTTGCTCCCGCACCTGATGCATGCTCCCTATGCACTTTGGAATTGGCAATACCGTTGAAGTCGTTGCGAGTGGTTACATCTGCATTCAAGTCGGACGGATTTTGATTCCAACCTGGATGATCCAGAGTGTCATCGGTTCGCGAGGGGCAGTTCATCGTGGTTGTGAACCGGGTGTTTGCGTAAAGCTATAAAGAAGGGAACAACGTGGTCAGCTGCAGAGAAATCTCCGTGAAGTACTTGTGATGTATTCTAAGTCGTAAGTAGCACGTCGAAAACCAAGTCAAGAGAAATGTGCGGGAACGAAAACCCGAAATTCCCCGGCTACGGTAGTGCCAGTGCAACACATCCAAAGTGGGCACATGCAGTGAGAAGACGGGCCAGGCCAGTTGGTTCCTCAATGATCAAATAGAACCACAATTGGTGAGTTCTTCAACCGGATTGGGAAGTGTGTGAAAGAGGGAGGATAACAAGATCAATCTGTAGCCATGACGGCATCTTGACTAGCACTGGAGTGAGACACGGGTCGATCTTATCCACCATGTACATGTGGGAAGACTGAGGAATACGAAAGATCATTCTCCGTTAAAATTTACCTGACTACGCAAGAGGAGTAAGAGATCCAGATCAACTGAGAAACGATTTTTATATATACTCCGGAGTAGATCTAGAGACACCTTTAATATGTGTAACCCCCACGGGCCCAAGCCTTTCCAAGAAAGCGGATCTGCCTTGGCAGGAATTTATGCTCACTGTGAAAGACCCCGTGACCTGGCGGCTTATCTAATCTCATTGTTCGCTTTCCCCTTGCACAGTGTTCATGTATGCTCTCTTCAATTATTGGAACCTGGATACAATAATTGATTTCTTGCCCAGCATAGAGGAGTGACTCCTATTTCGTTATTTGCTATTCCCAGCTGGCTTCCAACCGTCTCATTTTTTTTCCATGTGGAGACACCAACACCCGATGTATTCATCTTGCATTGCTAGGTTCGATCATTCAAGATCTGAGAAAAGGAAAAAGCAAAGAAAAACTGCTGCATCACATTTGGTATCTATCATCGATACTACATTGTATGACGATTCCCCAATGATGACAAGAAGGAGAGCAAAGATATCCACTTTTACATTGAATTGATGGGAACTCATTCTGCATACATCACAAAATCAGAGCGATCAATCAGCTGATCAGAACTGATTGATAATCGATAAGCACCCGCCACCAGCAACAACCAGCCACCTGGTTGCCTGGCAACCCCATTGACGGGAATGTGTTTACATCCTCCGCTTTCTCTGCACTGCAGCTCCAGCCGTTTGCCACGAACACCATTGACGAATTAATTTAGGCTGGGGGGAAGGATGATCATGCCCTTTACTTTCCTCCGTCGCTACGGAAGACTTCAAATTCCCGGTCTGCCCACCTGTTGTCCACTACTGCAGTGATCGTTGTGACCGTTGTCTGATTCTCGCGGGCGTTTTTTTTCTTCTTGGTTGCCTTCTTGCTTTTGATGATTACTATTCTCCAATGCCTTTACTTTTTGTCTGAATACATATTGTTGTCTTTCCTGCTCCACTTAATACTTTTGTATCCGCTTCTTCTTCTTCCGTCTATAAATACCTTGTATATTGGTGGTTGCGTTGGAGCGCTGTCCCCGTAAGTCCTCTATACCTACCCTTCACTATGTCGATACCACCAGAATGTTGTCTTCGATCAACATGCTAACTTCTCGTCTGTCATTCTTACAGATTCGGGTTAAAGGCGATTAGACATGGCTCCCAACATGCAAGGTCCCAATATTTTCGACGATGCTAGCCGTGTCCCGACCAAACCATCCGTCTTCCGAGGAATCTTGTCTTCCAAAGGTCACAAGAGAAACCCCTCCGCAGACGACGCCGCCACCTCTTACAAATATCCCTACCAGAGCCAGCCTCCTCGCAGTACATTCTGGTCTCCAGTGGATCAGACCTATGCCACCCAGGGCCAGCAGCCATTGACCGAAATTGCTCCGAATCGAGACGCCGCAGAGTATGGCTTACCTCGACAGAGCTCTCCTGGTAAGCAGGAAAAGAACACGTTACACAAGAAGACGAAAAGTGCTGTGTCCCTGAAGTCTCTAAGGAGCTACATGGAGCGCAAAGACAACCGATCAGAGTCTCCCGAGAACGAGACCCAAGATTTGAAACCGAAGAAGGCTAAATCAGCCAACAGTCTCTCAGCAATCTTGAAGCGGTCTCAGCGCGGAAGAAAGACTGAGAACTCGAAGAGTGGCCGGGATAAAGAAAATCGGAGCCCGACGGACTTAGTCGACAATATGCCATCACCTATATGGAACCAATACACGACAGGGTCATACTATGACCAGATTCCAGTACCACCCTCCCCCTCCAACCGTAGAACCTTCCAAGAAGAGGTCTCACTTTACACCCCCAAGGGGTATGGACCGGCCCAACAGCGTAACTTTTGGGACTATCATCAGCCCTCTCTCACAAACCGCGCCAACCCTAAGCCTCGTCCGAAATCAGAGTTCCTTTCTGGCAATCGCAAGGTGCGAGAGCTGTTTGGATCACTGCAGAACATGTCCTCAGAGAAGCTTTCGCCCTCTGATCCATCAGAACCCTCCTCTCCCTCTAAACGAAGGGGACGGCCTCGGGCACTATCCAAGCCTGAATCGCGCCACACTGCTGAGCAGCAAACAGAACAAAGCCCAAAGAAATCATCGCGTGTTCAGGCAGCCATATCCGCCTTCAATGCGAAAGAGCGAGAAGCGGAACTGCAGAGACGCTTGAACTCGAAGGACCTCGAGAGTGAGTTCGAGAAGCTTCTGGTCAGTACATCCACAAGACTCCTGTCCCTTACGAAGGAGGGGGTAAACGGAAGAATAGAATAAAAGGATACAGCTAACGTGATTCCAGGATGCAAGAAACATTCCTCATAATATGAGGGACAAGATGAGGTCCTTGGACACTAATATCAAAGCGGACTTTATTCAAAAGGACAAAGCAGAAAGCGCTCATAGTGCCAGTATAAGCGTGCACACCAACGACAGTACAGGTCGCCGAGGTCGCAAAAAGGAGCAGAAAGAAGACCAACACAATAACGACAGTAAAGGGTCACGGTCGCGATCCAGAAGTCGCGGGTTCAGCTTTTCCAAGGGCTCATCTCCCACGAAGAAACGGCCGGAGAGCGGAAGTTCCCATCGGCGTCCAAAATCTGCTGATTTTTCACAGCCAGGGCTCTCAAAGTTATTGACACCGTCAACTTCTACGACCTCTCTCTCTGCGACAGCCTGCCAGGATACTGCAGCTGATCCCTCAGACTTTGTTCATTATCTGAGGGAGATCCAGAAGCCGGAGATGATGGAAGTGGGAAAAATCCATAAACTTCGACTTCTCTTGCGGAATGAAACAATCAGCTGGGTTCATACATTTATTGCAGATGGCGGTATGGACGAAATTATACAATTGCTTTACAGGATCATGAAGGTTGAGTGGAGGTATGTAGGCCCCTGGTCTACCTTTACCTGAAAAAGAATGTGCCCGCTAACACATCTACAGGGAAGAACATGAGGACAATTTGCTCCACGAAACATTGTTGTGCTTGAAGGCGCTCTGCACGACCTCCATTGCATTACAGCGTCTTACAGCTATTGAAGGAGAAATCTTCCCAGCGCTTCTGAAGATGTTGTTTGACGAGGAAAAGAAAGGACCGAGCGAATACACAACGCGGAGTATCATTATCAATCTTCTCTTCACGCAACTTTCCACAGCATCGTCAACTGAGGATGCCGGATCTCGTGCCACCCGAATCTTGTCGTACTTGCGAGACCCTTCACCGCCTGAAGAAAACCAACCCCTTGCGTTTATAGCAAACATATACCAATCACGTCCGTACCGTGTATGGTGTAAAGAGGTTACCAACGTAACCAAAGAAGTCTTCTGGATATTCCTGCATCACTTGAACGTGATACCGATTGTGAAAAGTGAGCAACCAGGTTTGGAAACTTATCGAGAAAGGCATTTCCCAGCTCCCAGACCTCCGGTACCTGCTGCGCCCTATGTGGGTGGCGTTGAATGGGATGCAACCAATTATCTAGCTGCGCATCTAGATCTTTTGAATGGACTTGTGGCATCCTTGCCGTCAGCGGAGGAGCGTAACAAACTGCGTGCCGAACTCAGAGCTTCTGGATTCGAGAAGGTTATGGGTGGCAACTTGAGAACATGCAAAGAGAAGTTTTATGCCTCAGTCCACGATTGTTTGCGGACATGGGTTACTGCTGCTGTGGAAGATGGCTGGCCTTATACAGCTGTCCGCGAAGGTCCACCTCGGCCTGAGCCCGGATCACCTACCAAATCCCCGATTAAAGCGGCTGGTGGGAGCCCGAAGAAGGGTCTGCTGGATGAGAGGCCTCCTCGACTGGAGTTGGCATTGGATGGTCCTGCTAATAACCGGGTAACTCCGAAGAACGAAGGCCTAGGAAATTGGCTGTGAAGGCTTATCAAAAAAAATCCTTCAATGGCGGGTTGTATATATTGCTATTTGGCCCGTGTTCTTCGCCTTCACTGCTGTGTCTTGGCCAAGTGTTCCATCCATCCTCATGGACGTGTGCGCCTGACCCAGTGATGCGGCTAGTACTTCCTTTTCTTATTTGCTACCTTTTTGGCTTTTTACTCTTTTTCTGCATTTCTATTCTTGGTTCACTTCCCTCTCATTATGATGGAGTCTTGGGCAGGACGGCGTTGGTTTTTTACTATTTTTTGCTTTTGGAGTTTTGGGTGCATTTCCCGTTAACGGCCACGGCGAAACGATTTAATGAAGGAACGGAGCGATAACATTGACGAGATTTGACATTCCTGCGCAAGTGCTTGTAAGACGAGATTCGTTTTTTCATTCCTTTGCACAGACATGTTATAGTCCAGAACACTTTGGTACGACAGTTAAGATGAATTGCTATCGTTTTGTAGATCTTCCACAGTATCCGATTACTTGCCCTGAATTGGTCTATCTGGCAGTTTCTAAGAATGGTGGAGTAATATACAGTATGTCACAATAGAAAGAAGGCAAGTCCACGGAGATACCCAAGCCATTCCTGGTGTATATCAGCTATCATCCGACCTCTTGACCGGTCCTGGAGGTGGAGGGGTAGAAAATGCCCCCTTGACACCGGCAAAGAAAACCCTTCGAAACTAAAAGAGATCCCCGGGTTAGAAAATATCCCATAATCGAGAGCCCGACAGCATCATCAGACAGGGCACCTACCTCATCAAACGGGCTCCCCCTCTCATCCCACTCCATAAACAGCGCGGCATACACAATAACGACTGGCAGCATCTGTCAGCCCACAAACTTCGATAATGATAATATTCAAGTCAGCACTGTAGAACACTTACATCCGATTACACCCCACTGAACCAACTTCGTCGCCTTCACCCACTTCGGTCGCGCAAACTTAAGTGCGGCACGCCGACGATATTTGCGCTCGAGTCGGAACTGGTGTTTCGGCGACAACTTGGACATGTCTGGGGGCCATTGGCGCTTGGGCTTGTAAGGGCTGTAGTAGGGCATGGGTTCGCCGTTGGGGTACTCTTCGGGAGATGGAGGGTGGTCATTTTGGGCGGTGGTATTGTTGTTCGAGGATAGGCGGAAAGGAGAGGAATAGGTGGGAGTTGTTTGCGAGAATGGTCGGGTATGTGTCAGTGCAGAGGCATTCTGATGATTAGACATTTTCGTTAGCTTTGCGCGCGGGGTTGGTGTTCTCTGGCTAGAATGGGTTATATACATGAGGTGAGGGCTGGAGACGGTTGAGGAGACTGGTGTTGCATGATGCGACAATTCGAGTGGACGATACGGATGGTATAGATGCCGGGAGTCGGCGTAGGAGAAATGTCGAGGACATGTCGATGATCGCGGTGGCCGTATACAGTGATATATGCGGCCAGGAACAAGGTACTGACTGATTGTTAAGGCGGAGAAAAAAAGGTTGTTGTCTGGGGGTGCAATTCCGCCGCCCAGACTCTTCCGCTCTCGGGCTTAATGGTGGAGCGCAACCTAAAGTCCGGGCTGGCCTCAGGAACTGCTTGTAGGTTTGGAACCTCCATGGATCTCGACTAGTAATGTTTTTTAAGTAGCAACTATGACCTGAAAAAAAGGCCCTGTGTGTCTGGTTAAAGATATCCACTGGCTATTATTAACTAGTACGCTCGAATTACTATACGATGAGGTTTTTGTGGAGAAATGCTCAGAGAGAGCAAAATTATTTGTATTGCGATACGGTCAATATCTTAGTTATGTCTTTCTTGAAGGAGATATATACATTTCAAGTAGCAAGTCCACACTGCTGATGGGATACTCACATATTATGTAAAAGGATAGAGCTTGACTAACCCCAAATGCAAGCATTGTCTTCACAGTTGGCGAAGGTGTGGAGAGAAGATCCATTGAAGCTCGGCTTTACCCATATACGGCATCATTGTCACAAGATCAAATGCATAGGAACAGGACGATCATTCGGACTTTCTTCTTCACATGAAAACCTCCCGTGGCCTGGAAATCCCGTGACTGGCATTCCCCCGGAACAACGATGACGCGGGTGAGCCTCGGTACTTTCACAGGACCGGGGAAGAGCATACAAAAAGGCAACAGGACCGACCGACCAAGTGGATTCTACTCCACGTTGTCTCCCCAGGTACACGATATAAAAAGGGATCTTGTCACTTCCATTCTCTTTATCCCCTACTGTTTATTTGATTGTCGATACCCCTTTCATCCTTCCTTTGTATCTTCTCAAACTACACTGACGTCATAATGTCCTCTGGTAAGTTGGGATTGAATAACCTCTTGTTACTCACTAAATCAATATGATAATATGGCCTAACGTATGTCCTCTTTTTTGTTCCAGCTCAGCAACGTCTTACCCAGGTGACTTCCCACTTCGCCCCTGGTGGCAAGAAGGGCGTCGCCGCCATCACCGAGAAGCACCCCGATGACATTGTCGTGACATGTGCCCTTCGTTCTGCCCTCACTAAGGGTGGAAAGGGTGGCTTCAAGGATACTGCGGCCGCTGATATCCTGGCTGGCGTTTTCAAGGGTGTTATTGAGAAGAGCGGCATCGACCCCAACGTCGTGGAGGATGTTGCTGTCGGCTCCGTCCTTGCCCCTGGTGGCGGTGCCACCGAGTTCCGTGCTGCTGCCCTGGTTGCTGGTTTCCCCGAGACTACTGCTGTCAAGAGCTTGAACCGCCAGTGCTCCAGTGGTCTTCAGGCCATTGTTGACATTGCCAATGCTATCAAGTCCGGCATGATTGAAGTTGGTATTGGTGCTGGTGTGGAGAGCATGTCCTCTCAGTATGGGTAAGTGGATGATATGTCCATTGGTCCAGTCCTTCAATATATTGACAATGTTAGTCCTGGTGCTGTCACCGAATTCTCCGACCTCCTTGAAAACCACCAAGAGTCTGCCAACTGCAAGGTCCCCATGGGTGTTCTGTCGGAGAACATGGCCAAGGATCGTGGCGTCACTCGTGCTGCCCAAGATGCTTTCGCCGCCTCGTCCTACCAGAAGGCTGTTAAGGCTCAGAAGGCTGGTCTTTTCGACGAGGAGATCTATCCTCTTCAGGTCAAGTGGACCGACCCCAAGTCTGGTGAGGAGAAGACCATTACCGTCAAGGCCGATGATGGCATCCGTGACGGCATCACCGCTGAATCCCTGGGCAAGATTCGCCCAGCTTTCGCTAAGGATGGCTCCATTCATGCCGGCAATGCCTCCCAGATCTCTGACGGTGCCGCTGCCGTTTTGCTGATGAAGCGTTCCACTGCTGAGCGTCTCGGCCAGAAGATCATCGGCAAGTACGTCTCCGCTAGCGTTGTGGGTGTTAAGCCCCTGCTCATGGGTATCGGCCCCTGGAAGGCCATCCCCGTGGCCCTTGAGAAGGCTGGCATCACCAAGGATGACGTTGACATCTACGAGATCAACGAGGCTTTTGCCTCTCAGTGCGTGTGGTGTGTCAATGAGCTTGGACTGCCTCAAGAGAAGATCAACCCTAAGGGAGGTGCCATTGCATTCGGACACCCTCTTGGCTGCACCGGTTCTCGCCAGATCAGCACCCTGCTGACCGAGCTGAAGCGCACTGACAAGAAGATTGGTGTCACTAGCATGTGTGTTGGTACTGGTATGGGCATGGCTGCCGTTTGGGTTCGCGAATAAATGAGCTGGCTCTAAAATTGTCTTTGTGTTTCACTTTTCTTCGATTCTCTTCCTGTACAGCGATTTTATATACGCATGACGATTTTGATTTGTACACATATTTCCCAGAATACCAAGCATGAGGATTGAGTTTCGGGTTGGTTAATAGATCGTGGTTCAACTATGAAAACAAGTACCATTGCTCTCCATAATCTCGTGTAGACGCAGACATTACCGGGCAACCCCCTACCAGGACAGGGTGATCTACTATATCTTCGTTCTAAATTTCTTGAAGGCATCAAAAACGTTCGACCCCTGGCTCACAGCCTCCTTGACTTTATCATCCATTGCAACCAATTTAGGCATCAGATCGAGCACTTGATCAAGAAGCTCGCGTGGAATAGCAACCACGCCTTCCAACGGATCACAGAAGATGATATCGCCCTAAGCGCAAAGAGACGCTCAGCCATGGTTCAACAACAGCAAGAAGAAAGACATACCGGAGACACCGTCACCCCACCAAGAGAAACAGGCACATTCCGAGCGCCCGGTTTGGCCTCCGCAGCGGTTCCAACCGTCGAAGTAGCACGAGCCCAGACCTAACCGACCCCAGTCAGAGCCCCAGGGCACAAAAAGCAACAAGAGGATGATGAAACTTACCGGGAGCCGACACTCCCTGATCTCACTGAGGTCACGCACGCGCCCGTTCACCAAGGCCCCCTTGACCCCGAGATACTTCATCCGGACCGCCATGATCCCACCCAGGACGGCGCAGTGCTGTCCCTCGGGCTGCTCGATCACAGCTACGGTTCCCGGCTCGGCAAAGTCGACCCAGTGCGTCCCGGCGGGGAAGCCATGGACTCTACCGACTCGGTCGCCGGCACGGGGTCTGATTTGGGGATGAACTTGAATGTTGAAGCGGGGGCGATGACTTTGGGGGCGTTTTCATTTCGCCCGATGGTTGGCGAGAAGGGCACTTCGCGATGCTGCTGTTAATCAGGGCGTTTCGGTGGGAGTAACTAAGTATCGGCTCACCGAAATCAGCTATATGGCCAGCACGAGCTGTGGTTCCCTCGGGTGGTTTTTGTAGTTTGAGTAGCGCGTCTGATACCTGGGTTGGGTTTGTTAATGGGGTT